>NC_058130.1:275311886-275340566 GCF_016433145.1 Gracilinanus agilis | reverse complement strand
ATGTGTTGGAAATATATATATATATATATATATATATATATATATATATATATATATATATAAATGCTGATTATTTATGTGCTTTTATTTTATATCCTGCAACTTTGCTAAAGTTGTTGATTATTTCCATTAACTTTTTATTTGATTCCCTAGGACTTTTTAAGTAGACCATCATATCATCTGCAAAGAATGATAGCTTGGTCTCCTCATTGCCAATTTTAATACCTTCAATTTCTTTTTCTTCTCTAATTGCTACTGCTAGTGTTTCCAGTACAATGTTAAATAATAGAGGTGATAATGGGCACCCTTGTTTCACTTCTGATCTTATTGGGAATGCTTGTAATTTTTCACCATTGCAGATGATGTTTGTTGATGGTTTTAGATATATGCCATTTATTATTTTTAGAAAATGCCCTTCTTTTCTTAAACTTTCTAGTGTTTTCAGTAGGAATGGTATTGTATTTTGTCAAAGGCTTTTTCAGCATCTATTCAGTGATCATATGTTTTTGTTGGTTTTCTTGTTGATGTGGTTAATTATGTGAATGGTTTTCCTAATGTTGAACCATCCTTGCATTCCTGGTACACATCCCACCTGATCATAATGAATAAAGCTCGTGATCACTTGCTGTTGTCTTTTTGCTAGTATTCTGTTTAAGATTTTCGCATCTATGTTCATTAGGGAGATTGTTCTGTAGTTTTTCTCAGTTTTTGATCTACCTTGCTTTAGGATGAGTAGCATATTTGTGTCATAAAAGGAGTTTGGTAGAATTTCTTCTTTGCTTATTATGTCAAATAGTTTGTATAGTATTAGAATTAGTTGTTCCTTGAAGTTTTGATACAATTCACATGTGAATCCATCTGGTCCTGGTGATTTTTTCTTAGGTAGTTCTTTGATGGCTCGTTCAATTTCTTTCTCTGATATGGGATTATTTAAGTATTTTATTTCTTCTACTGTTAATATAGGCAATTTATGTTTTTGTAAATATTCATCTATATCACCCAGATTGCTATATTTGTTGCTATATAATTTGGAAAATAGATTTTAATGATTGCCTTCATGTTCTCTTCATTAGAGGTGAGGTTTCCCTTTTCATCTTTGATACTGATAATTTAGTTTTCTTCTTTCCTTTTTTAATTAGACTGACCAATACTTTGTCTATTTTATTTGTTTTTTTTCAAAGTACCAGCTTCTAGTCTTATTTATTAATTCAATAGTTCTTTTGCTTTCAATTTCATTGATTTCTCCTTTAATTTTTACAATCAATAATTTAGTTTTTGACTGGGGATTTTTAATTTTTTCCCTTTCTAGTTTTTTTTATTTGCATTCCCAGTTCATTTTTCTTTGCCCTCTCTAATTTGTTAATATATGCACTTAAGGATATAAATTTTCCCTTGAGTTCTGCTTTAGATGCATCCCACAGAATTTGGGAGGGTGTCTAATCATTGTTATTCTCTTCAATGAAATTATTAATTATTTTTATGATTTGTTCTTTAACTCATTTTGGAGAACCGTGTTATTTAATTTCCAATTAGTTTTTGATTTGCCTGTCCATGTGCCCTTACTGATTATTATTTTTATTGCATTATTATCTGAAAAGGTTACATTTACTGAGAGTAATTTTTAATTATTTCCTATTAAGGCTCTCTTCTTCTCCTTCTTATAATAATATTAATCACTTTCCCTTCCCATACCCTCATTGTGTGGTATAGATTATCCTAATTTTCTTATTCCTTCAACTTTCTCTTGGAGCCATCTTCTATCCCCCCTCCCCACATTTCCCCCCCATATCATCTTAGACTATTTAGTACTCCAACCTCTCCTTATGACTAATTCTTCTAATTACTATAATAGTGAGTACAATTTTTTAGAATTACACAAAATATTTTTCCATATAGGAAAACAAATAATTTGACCTTATTGAAGCCCTTAAAGAAAAAATTTTAAAAAAGTGTTTTTTTTTCTTTTCCCTCTCTTTCTTATGTACCTTTTCATGTTTCTCTTTGATTTTATGGTTGGATATCAAACTTTCCATTTATTTCTGGTCTTTTCTGTGTGTATACTTGGACATGTTCTCTCTTATTGAATGCCCATACTTTCTCCTAGAAGTATATAGTCAGTTTTGATGTGTAGGTGATCCTCGGTTGTAAACCCAATTATCTTGCCTTTATGAATGTCATGTTCCAAGGCTTGTGGTCTTGTAGTGTGGAGGCTGCCAGATCCTGTGTGATCCTGATTGGTTCTTGATATCTGAATTGTCTCTTTCTGGCTTCTTGTAATAATTTTCTTTAACTTGTAAACTCTTGAATTTGGCAATTATATTTCTGGGGGTTGTCTTTTTAGGGTTTGGTGTAGAGGATGATCTATGGATGCTTTCCATGTCTATTTTACCCTCTTGTTGAAGAACATCAGGGAAGTTTTCTTGTATAATCTCTTGTAATATGGTGTCCAAATTTCTATTAATTTCTGATTTTTCAGGAAGACCAATGATTCTCAAATTGTCTTTTCTAGACCTGTTTTCTTGATCCATCATCCTCTCAGTGAGATATTTCATGTTTCCTTCTATTTTGTCATTTTTTAGCTTTGCTTTATTAGTTCTTGCTGTCTTGGGAGATCATTGGCTTCAAGTTCTTGCCCAATTCTGGTCTTCTGCTGTACTCTTTTCATTTCCCTTTTTGGTTTGGTCTATCCTGTTTTCCAACTGTTTAATTTTGGTCTCCAGTTTGCTTAACAATTCTTTTGATTTGGGTGCATCTTTGTCCAATTGGGAGTTTCTGTCTTTTAACCTGTTAATTTTTCCTTTTGAGCTATTTACCATTTTTCTTGCTAGATCTCTTCCATCTTTCTCATGATCTCAGATTTGAACTCTCCAAGAGCTCGTGAGCAATTTTCATTTTTTGGGAAGATTTGGATATGATTTCTTGTTTGTTCTCCTCTACTGTCTGCTCTGTGGTCTGCATTTTTTTCTGTGTAAAAGTTATTGAGTGTTAAAGCTTTCTTCTTGATTTTTCTCTTTGGAGGTTCTTGGTTATGGCTTGCCATTATTATTATGCTTTTTATCTTTCTCAGTCAGAAGTCTGGGTGAGGCAGGCAGGCTCTCTGTCTATCGAGCTGTGTCGCAGTTTTTGCCTGGGTCATAGCATAGTGCTGCCACTCTCAGCTTTATCCCCATGCCCAAGGTCTACGCTCTTTAGGCAACTGGGTTCTCAATTCTACCCATTCTCAGGGTCAGGCCTCCTGCTGGTCTGCTTGCTTGCTCCTCTGTCCAGAGTTCCTTTAAGAGTCTCAGGGTGCTGCTTCCACAGTCAGGCACCCCTCTGCACTAGCTCAGAGCCCAGGGTCTATGCTCAATGACTGTGTTCAAAGTCTGTGTTCTTTAGTCTTAAGTCTTACTGCTCTCAGGAGCAGGCCCTAGTGATCCCCGGTAGCTTCTAAGAACTTAATGAATACCACAAGGATGCTCCAACTCTTGTGCACTGACTTTGGCACTGGTGTGTATGTATGGGCATTGATCAGTTCACCTTTTAGTGAGAGCTATTTCATCCCTTTCTTACATGGAAATGCCCAAATCCAAAGTATCTTCAATGCTGCACCCTATTGTGGGGTCCCATCATTCATCTGGATTTGGTTTTTGTGTTCTTTTGAGGAGTCAGGTGTATGTGGGTTAGGAGAGATTAAGCATGTTGCTTTTACTCTGCAGACATCTTAACCTGGAATTCTGCTTTAAGTTTAGAGAACACATATGTGGTTGTCTGGTTGTCTTCTGGTTGCTGTGAATCATTTTCTTTCCTTGGTGGCATGCTCAAGAAGTTCCTCTTACTCATAGCATGGCTTCATTTTAGACTCTTTGTGGAGGTATAAATATGTCTTCTATATTCAGTCTTCATTGTCCTGGGAGATGATAGGAATAATCTAAAATACTGATAGGAAGCCCCCAATACATTAAACACTTTGAAGCTTTTTAGGCCTTTTAGTGAAAGAGGGACAAAGAAATCTTTTTGTTATTCATTCAATTCAATTATGTTCAACACTTTATGAAACCATTTTGGGGTTTCTTGGCAAAGATACTGAAGCTCATTTTATAGAGTGAAAAACTGAGGCAAAAAGGTGACTTGTCCAGGGACAAATAACTATTAAGTGTCTGAGGCCAGATTAAACTCAGGAAGATGTCTTCCTGCCTCCAGTACAAGCATTTTATCCACTGTTTCACATAGCTGCCCTATACAAAGAAATACAGGACAGGTCAACACCGCTTCTCACTTCAGATGTAATCCTACCTCAGGAGCTTTCCTAGAAGGTTACACTCATCCATTTTGATCTCTCTTCTTGCACGTTAGCTCCAGTTTATCCATTGGCTTATCAGGGATATTAAATTGATCAAAAGTTTTCATAGTTAGCATGCCTTTGATTGTTTTGATCAACCTGGTTAAGATACTAGTCATATTATTTTATCCCATAAGATAGGTAGGGGTTATAATTTTATTGATTTATTCAGTTGACTATATCCTTACAAATATGCTCAACTTTCATTTCTATGTATCCTGATGGAATCTTAATCAAAGCCAGTGTCTAGCTCTTCAGCTATTTCTTTTTACCTTTAATGAATAAATGAATCCATTTATTTCATGCCTCCCTATTTCCTCATATAGGAGTAAATATTTATTCTGAACAAAGACTAGTTAGACAGAATTCCTATGACATAGGGTAAAGATAAATAGCAAAACTGGCTATAGTCTCAAACTATGCAGGGAGAACAGAATGAATAAAACAGTAATTTCCTAAATGTAACAGTAAAATGCAAATATCCCCATGACTACCATACTTAGCACTAGTTTATACAATTCCAATCTTTTTGATGCTTTCTAACATCCCTGTTGGATGAGGATAAGCATTTGAGAACTGTGACTGGGCTGCCAGATGGAAAGCTTCAGTGAGAGCTTTGTCAGCCACCTGCTATGGAAAGTGGTGGTCCAGTTCCCAATTTCCCTTTTCCATGGCATCTGTATGTCTGAATTCATACTCATAATACATAGAAATTATACACGTTGAAATATGCAATTCTTCATTTTGTATCTTCATACAGTTGTCCTTGTGGTTGTTGGGCCAGATGCCAGTCCCTTAGAAAACTGATTAAATGGTATTGCAATAGAAGTACTCAGTGCCCACTGCAAGATCAGCTTGTTGTGAGTAGTTGATAGAATTATGTGACTAAAGACTTAAGTAAAATAGATTTGATCTAACAGTTTCAATTATATATTGGAAGAAAGATCCTGGACCAAGAATCTTGACCAAAATAGCCCCAGTCAGGATTACACAGGATCTGGCAACTTTGACACTGAAGGATCTGAAGACTTGGAACATGATATTCTGGAAGGAAGGGAATTGGGTTTACAACCATGGATCAACTACCCCTCAAAATTGACTATATTCTACTCCAGAAAAGTATGATCATTTAATAAAATAGAAGATATCTAAGTATTCATGGAAGAAAAGACTAGATTTAAACAAAAAATTTCACATGTAAGTCCAAAATTCAAGGGAAATATGAAAATGTAAATAAAAAAGAAAAAAAATGATGGTCTAAATAAGATTGAATTGTTTATATTCCTATAAGGAAAGGTGATATTTGTAACTGTAAAAAAATTGTGATTATCATAGTAGTTAGTAGTTAGAAGTATACATAGACAAAGGGTTTGATAGGATGATATTCAAAAGAAAAAATAAAGGGTTAGAAAAGAAAATTTCACTAAAAGAAATGGAAAGAGAAAAGTAAAATGTGATAAATTAAATCACAGAAAGAGGTATGGGGCTGGGATCTATTACAGTGGAGAGGAGGATGAAGGGTGTGATGGTTAATAATTCAACATTACTCTCATTAGAATTAACCGAATGAGGGAAGAACAGGCAGATTCATTGGGATATTCAATTTTATCTTACCCTATAGAGAAGTATAAGGAGAATAAAAAATGGGTAGTGTGAAGGGGAGTAATATAAGGGAGGATAACTAGGGGAGTTATTAAAAGCAAAAGGGGACATAGGATATGTGCATCAAATGGTATAGAATCCAGATTTTTAAAGGAGAAAATAAATGATATTTTTAATAATTTTTATTTTTTAGAAAATTTATCATGGTTACATGATTAATGTTCTTACTTTCCCCTTCACCCCCTGACATCCTCCACCCCCCTCCCATAGTTTTCACATGTGTCATCAATCAAGACTTATTTCCAAATTGTTGATAGTTGCATAGGTGTGGTAGTTTCGAGTCTATATCCCCAATCATGTCCGCATCAATCCATATGTTCAAGCAGTTGATTTTCTTCTGTGTTTCCTCTCCTGTAGTTCTTTATCTGAATGTGGGTAGGGTTCTTTTCCATAAGTCCCTCAGAATTGTTATGGATCATTGCATTGCTGCTAGTACAGAAGTCCATTACATTCTATTTTACCACAGTGTATTGGTCTCTGTGTACAATGTTTTTTTGGCTCTCCTCCTTTCACTCTGCATCAGTTCCTGGAGGTCTTTCCAGTTCACATGGAATTCCTCCAGTATATTATTCCTTTCAGCCTTTCAGCTTCCATCACCAGCATATACCACAGTGTGTTCAGTCATTCTGCAGTAGAAGGGCATACCCACGTTTTCCAATTTTTTGCCACCACAAAAAGAGCAGCTACAAGTCTGTTTATCTATGATCTCTTTGGGGTACAGACCCAACAATATTATGACTGGATCAAAGGGGAGGCAATCTTTTATAGCCCTTTGAGCATAGTCCCAAATTGCCATCCAGAATGGTTGAATCATTTCACAACTCCACCAGCAATGCATTAATGTCCCAATTGAGCCACATCCTCTCCAACATTCATTACTCTCCTCTACTATCATTTTAGCCAATCTGCTAAATGTGAGCTGATACCTCAGAGTTGTTTTGATTTGCATTTCTATAATTATAAGAGATTTAGAGCACTTTCTCATGTGCTTATTGATAGTTTTGATTTCTTCATCTAAAAATTGCCTATTCATGTCCCTTGCCCATTTATCAACTGGGGAATGTCTTGAATTTTTTGTACAATTGATTTAACTCCTTGTATATTTGAGTAATTAGACCCTGTCAGCGTTTTTTGTTATAAAGATTTTTCCCAATTTGTTGTTTCCCTTCTGATTTTGGTTGCATTGTTTTGTTTGTACAAAAACCTTTTAATTTAGTATAATCAATCATCCCATTCACATTCAGAATTATAATTATCAGTTGTGTATTCCCCAACATTTTGGTATCCTCTCTTAGTTCTACCCCTTCTTCTTAGGCTATTTCCTTTTAAAGCAGACATTTGTTTTAAAACAGTAACCCTTGTCCCCTCCCTTGATATATTGCCCCTCATATCCCCTCCCTTGTTATTCCCCTCTTTTTATTTTTAAGGCCTAATGAATTCCCTCTCTCTTCTCCTCCCCTCCCTTTTTTGACCTCTCCACTCCTCTGCTACCCTTGGTTTATCCCTTCTGACTTTCTCAGGAGAGTTAGATAGAGTTCTATATCTCAAAGGATGCAGCTACTCTTCCCTCTCAGGGTTAATTCCACTGAAAGAAAGGTTTAAATATTTCTACTTAATGCTCTCTTCCTCTCATTCTTATAATAGCGTTCATCCCTTCCCCTTCCCATGCCCTCTTTGTGTGTAATAGAATATCCTATTTATCTTATTCATTCAAGTTTCTCTTGGTATCCTCTACTATTCATCTCCCTCTTTCCTACCCATCCCCTTATCATCTTAGACCATTTAGTATTCCAACCTCTCTCTGTAAATAATTCTTCTAATTACTATAATAGTGGATACTATAATAGTGAATAGAGTTCGCTACAGAGAATTACATATAACATTTCTCCATATATGAATACAGATAATTAGATCTTATTGAAGCCCTTAAAGAGGCAAATTTAAAATTAAGGGTTTTCTTTCTTTCCCCTCTGTTTTTTATTTACCTTTTCAAGTTTCTCTTGGATTTTATGGTTGGATATTGAACTTTCCATTTAGTCCTGGTCTTTTCTGTGCAAATTACTTGGAAATCTTCTATCTTGTTGAATACCATAATTTCCCCTGGAAGTATATAGTCAGTTTTGATGGGTAGGTAATCCTTGGTTGTAGACCCATTTCTCTTGCCTTTGAATATCATATTCCAAGCCTTGCGGTCTTGTAGCGTGGAGGCTACCAGATCCTGTGTGGTGCTGATTGGTGTTCCTTGATATCTGAATTATCTCTTTCTAGCTTCTTCTAAAATTTTTTTTTATTAGAAAGCTCTTGAACTTGGCTATTATATTTCTGGGAGTTGTCTTTTCAAGGTTTAGTGTAGAGGGAGATCTATGGATCCTTTCAATGTCCATATTGCCCCCTTGTAGAACCTCAGGGCAATTTTGTTGAATAATTTCCTTTAGTATGGAGTCCAAATTTCTATTAATTTCTGCTTTTTTCTGGAAGACCAATGATTCTCGAATTATCTCTTCTAGATCTGTTTTCTTGATCCATCAATTTCTCAGTGAGATATTTCATGTTTTGTTCTATTTTATCAGTCTTTTGATTTTGCTTTATTTGTTCTTGTTGTCTTGAGAGATCACTGGCGTCTACTTGCCCAATTCTTGTCTTTAGAGACTGATTTTCTGCTATATTCTTTTGATTTTCCTTTTCGATTTGGTCTATCCTGTTTTCTAGCTGTTTGACTTTGGTCTCCAATTTGCTTATTAATTCTTTTGATTTGGGGGCATCTTTTTCTAATTTCCCAATTCTAGCCTTCAGAGACTGTTTTTTGGTTATAATCTTTTGGTTTTCCTTTTGAATCTAGTCTGTTTGGTTCTTCAAGGCTTCAAGCTGGTCATTTCTGGTCTTCAATTTGCTTATCAATTCATTTGATTTCTGAGCCTCACTTTCTATTTGTGAAATTCTGCCTTTTAAACTGTTATTTTCTTGCCAGTTCTCTCCCATCTTTCTCATAATCTCAGATTTGAAATCTTCAATAGCTTGTGACCAGTTTTCATTTTGGGGGAAGATTTGGATATGATTACTTGTTCATTCTCCTTTGCTGTTTGCTCTGTTGTCTGGATTTTTTTCTGTGTAAAATTTGTCGAATTTTAAAGATTTCTTCTTGATCTTTCTCTTCTGGGGTTCTTGTCTCTGGCTTGCCATTGTGAGTTGTGTGCCCTCTCTGCTTTATCCTCACACCCAGTCTGTCTGTGCTCTTTGGGATCCTGTGGTCTCAGGTCTAATTTTTCTCAGGGTCAAGCCTCCTGGTGGTCCCCTTGCTTGTTTCTCTGCCCAAAGCTCCTTTAATAGTCTCAGGGCACTGTTTCCACAGTCATGCACCCCTCTGCACTGGGTCCCCACCCAAGTAGGGCCTGTGCTCAGGATCTGTGTCTGCAACTGCAATCAAGCCTGTGCTCAGGGTCTGTGTTCAAAGTCCATGTGTTCTTTAGCCTCTTGGGGTCTTAAGTCTTGCTGCTCTCAGGAACAGGCCCTGGTGACCCCAGGTAGCTGTCAAAGACTTAATGAGTGCCCCAAACTTACTCTAGCTCTTATTAGCTGGCTTTGGCCCTGTAGATGGTGTGGGGGAGGGAGGGAGTTTTTCAGCTAGTGTTTTAATAGAGCTATTTTACCCCCTTTTAGTATGGAAATGCCCTGATCCCATGTACTTTCAATGCTGCGCCCTGTTGTGGGGTCCCTTCATTTGTCTGGATTTGTTTTTATGTCCCCTTGAGGAGTCCTATATGTTTCAGTTAGGAGAAGTTAAGCAGCTGCTTTTTACTCTGCCACCATCTTAACCTGGAAGCCCAATACTAAAGGATTTTAAGAAGGAAATAGGCAGTAAAACCAGAGTTCCCCTATCAGAATTAGATGAATCTAGCAAAAAATAAAAAAAAGAAAGAAGTAAAGGAACTGAATGAAATTTTAGAAAACTTGATTTTATAGATGTAGGGAGAAATCTGAATAGGGATAAATATGAATATTCCTTTTTTTCAGCAGCACATGGTACATATCAAAAAATTCAACATATACAAGGGCATAAAAACTTGAAAATTAAAAAGCAGAAAAGCAAAAAAAATAAGTGTAACTTTTCCTGATCATGATGCAATAAAAAATATAATAAATAAGATTTCATAGAAAGGCAAATCAAAAATTAATTAGTAACTAAATAATTTAATCTTTAAAATGGGTAGGTCAAAGAACAAATAATAAAAACAATCAATGATTTCATTAAAGAGATCGGCAATGAAGAGAAAACATATCAAAACTGATAGGAAAGGGGCAGCTGAATAGCTCAGTGGAGTGAGAGTCAGGCCTAGAGACAGGAGGTCCTAGGTTCAAACCCGGCCTCAGCCACTTCCCAGCTATGTGACCCTGGGCAGGTCACTTGACCCCCATTGCCCACCCTTACCAATCTTCCACCTATGAGACAATACACCAAAGTACAAGGGTTTAAAAAAAACTTATAGGAAACCATTAAAGTAGTACTCAAAGGAAAATTTATTTCCATGATATCAATAGAATAGAGAAAAAGTAAATAAGTGAACTGGGCATGTAACTAAAAAATCTGGAAAATGAAGAATCAAAGGAGAAATTAATAAAATTCAAAATAAAAACTATTGAACCAATAAATAAGAGTAGGAGTTGGTTCTGGTTAAAAAAATTCTTCTAACCAATCTTTGAGACATGTGTCAAAATGACGTGTCAAAAATCAATAGCAAGACAGAGAGGGGGCTCTCCTGTGGAAAACAACTTGAAAGAGAGGGAGAGAGAATTGATTTTTAATGGAAAAATGGGAACTGGAAATAAAACCTGCCATGTACTGGACTAGGTTCCAAGCCTGACCACATACAAATTTTGAGATCCCAGCACCCAGTTTATACAACAGCAGATCATCCCACATCCCACATGCACCTTTGAAGTTTCAAGACCAACCCATAGTGAGGCTTGAAAATCCATAAAGCATCATCATTTCAAGTCTGGGCTGCAATGAAGACCTAACCTCACAGAAAATTAGCTCAGAGTGAGGTGCCGTCTTACACCTAGTAGACTGGCCAATATGGCAGAAAAGGAAAGCAATAAATGTTGGAGGGGATGTGTCAAAATTGGGACACTAATACACTGCTGGTGGAGTTATGAATTGGTCCAGCCATTCTGGAAGACATTTTGGAATTATGTGCAAAGGGATTTGAAAGACTGCCTGTCTTCTGATCCAGCTATACCACTACTGGGTTTGTACCTCAAAGAGATAATAAGGGAAAAGACTTATATGAATATTTATAGCCTCTCTTTTATGGTGGCAAAAAATTGGAAAATGAGGGGATGCCCATAGAGTAGGGAATGGCTGAATAAATTGTGATATCTGATGGTGATGGAATACTATTGTGCTGAAAGGAATGATAAACTGGAAGAATTCCATGTGAACTGGAAATACCTCCAGGAATTAATCCAGAGTGAAAGGAGCAGAACCAGAACATTTGTACATATAGCCTGATGCACTGTGGCACAATTGAATGTAATAGACTTTTTTACTAACAGAAATGCAATGACCCAGGACAATCCAGAGGAACTTATGAGAAAGAACTGTGGGAACAGAAATCGAGAAGAAAAAAACATATATCAATCATGTAGTTAGATGGGGTTATGATTAGAGTTTTGATGTTAAAAGATCACTTTATTGCAAATAGGAATAACATGGAAATAGGTTTTGAACAATGATACATGTATATAACCCACTGGAATTGCTTGTCAACTCTGGGAGGGGGGGAGGGAAGAGGGGTATAAAAATCATGAATCATGGAATCGTGGAAAAATATTGTAAATTAAAAAAAAATAAAAGAAAAAGAAAAATAGCTCAGAGTGCTGAGTCCTGCAAGCCATCAGCAGAAACAGAATCATCAGCTTTTAGAACTTCCAACTCATATGCAAAAACTGGATAGAAAATTAGCAAATAGCTAAAGAAACACCTAACCATAGAACATTTTTTATGGAAACAGAGAGGAAGGCAAAGAATCAATAGGGGACAGGGAGATCCAAGCAACCACATGTAAAACTTTAAAGAAAAATGGGAATTGGTCTTAGGTGCTGAATAAACTAAAAAAAGGAATTAGAAATCAAGTAAAAGAGGTGGATTAAAATGTTAAAAAATGAAATTAATTCAAAGATAAATAACAGCTTAAAATAAATAAATGTTCACTGAAAAATTAGCACAAAAATTCAATAAAGATATGAGTTCCATGAAAAGTAGAATTTACCAGATGGAAAGGGAGGACCAAAACATCATGGAATAAATTCATTCTTTAAACATTAGAATTTGGCAAATGGAAGCTAATGACTTCATGTGACATCAAGAAATAATGAAACAAAATAAAAAAAGTAAGAAATAGAAGAACATATGAAATATATCATCGAAAAAAACCTTACCAGAAAAATAGATTCAAGAGAGAAAAATTAGGTATTATTGGAATACCTGAAAGTCATGATAAAAAAAGCCTACACATCAAAGTAAAATAAATTATCAAAGAAAACCACTGATATTCTGGGACAGGAGGGTAAAATAGAAATTGACAAAATCCACAGATCACCTCTTGCAATAAATCCCCAGATGACAACTACCAGGAATGTTATAACCAAGTCCAAGAGCTCCCAAATTAAGGGAAAAACACTGCAATCCTCCAGAATGTAGCAAATAAAATAGAAAGAATATTTATTAATCTGATTTAAAAAAGGAAAAGAGAAGAATCAAATCAACTTTCCAGTACCAAAAATGAAAAGGGTGATTACACCTCCAATGAAGAAAAAAATGAAGTAATCATCAGGAGCTATTTTGTTCAGTTTTAACATAATAAATCTGATAATGTAGGTAAATGAAAAATAAAAATGGCCTAGATTGACAAAAGATGGAAAAGAATACTTCAATAATCCCATCTCAGAAAAAAGAAATTTAACAAATCCTCAAAGAATTTCCCAAGAAAAAATACTCAGGGCCAGATGGATTCACTTTAATTCTATAAAACATTTAAATAAAAATTAATCCCACTACTATGCAAATTATATGGCAAAATAAGCAAAGAATCATTCCTACCAAATTTCTTTTATGACACCAATATGGTGCTGATACCTAAGGAAAAACAAAGAAATAAAATTACAGACAAATTTTCTTAATGAACATTAATGCAAACATGTTAAATAAAATGCTAGAGACTATAGTAATGTATCACAAGGATTTTTCATTATGACTAGGTGAAATTTATACCAGGAATGCAATGTTGGTTTAATAATAGGAAATCTAGCAGCATTATTGGCCATATCTATTATTTAATATTGCACTAGAAATGCTAGCTTTAACAATCAGAGAAGAAAAAGAAATTGAAGGAATTAAAGTAGGTAATGAAGAAACTAAACTATAACTCTTTGAGGATAATATAATGGTATACTTAGAGAATCCTAAAAAATCAACTAAAAACTTGGTTGAAATAAAAATTTTAGCAGTTTCAGCCTACAAAATAAGCCCATATGAATTATCAGCCATTTCATATATTTCCAACGAAGCCTAACAGCAAGAATTAGAAAGAGAAACTCCATTTAAAATTACTCTCGACAGACTTCCTGGTTAAGATGGCCGCTGAGTGTTATGATTATAATAACAGATAGTTTGGAGAAGCAGATAAATGTGTCAGGGTCAAATATAGCTTTAAATCAAGAGCCCTAGATTGACAGGTTACAATGAGGAAAGGAGGGGGTAAAACATTCCTGATTCTCAAACCCCTCCCCCTCTAACTGCTTCTGCTTCAGTTGGTAATGAAGACAGGAATAAGATTCTTCTGGTGAATTTCTGTTATGGCTGAAACCCCAATAATGTTTCTTTCTTAAATTTAGATTCCTCTCAGGTCAGTTAGAGGAGATATATAGAAATTATTTATCTAACTGTTGAGGACAGAGGAGATCTTAAACTGGCAGCCAACAGGATTCAATCTAGAAATTCAGACTGAATTGTAAGTATCTTCCAAATAATTATCAGGCACAGCTTTGAAGGTAAAAAGTTATATTAGGAATTAACAAGGAAAATTAGAGAAGTCAGTGAAGGTTTTAGGATAAATGAAAGGTGACCCTGAACTGTTAAATTGATGTCCCCTTCACCCTCCTCACTGGAGGGATGAAGCACTTAACTAAAACTGGCTCTCTTGCTATAGATAAATATCTTACTCTCTAATTACTAAATAATTATATAATTATATTAATGAAGAATAGTAATGACAAATAGGCTAATCCTATGAGTAGAAATCACTAGCTTATGCTATAATGGTTTCTCAGGAGAAACCCCAAGTCAGGAGGAACAAGCAGAGTATCTGCTCACATCCAATCCCACAAATTTAACTGTCCACAACCCTTCTCAACTACCCCTCACCCAAGGTTCTCCAGGGGGGTCCCCAGGAACTCTGGGTGAGGCCATCCCTGTACCTTTGCAGGGATTCCATGCTTTTCATCTGCACACAACACTGAGTAAAGAGCAGCTACTTAACCACTCGTAACCAAAACATATAGGACTCCTTAAGAAGACATAAAAACAAATCCAGAGGAATGAAGAGACTCCCCAACAGGGCGCAGCATTGAAGGTACATGGAATTGGGGCATTTCCATGCTATAAGCAGGTGAAATAGCTCTCACTAAAATGCAAGTAGAGCAACCCCTCCCCCACCCCACACTACCTACAGTGCCAAAGCCAGCTCACAAGAGCTAGAGCAAGCTTGGGGCACCCATTCAGTTCTTGGCAGCTACCTGGGGTCACCAGAGCCTGTTCCTGAGAGCAGCAATACTTAAGACCCCAAGAGGCTAAAGAACGCACTCGGATTTTGAATGCAGACCCTGAGCGCAGGCACAGGTGCAGGCTCTTGAGTCCACGTATCCTGAGCGCAGGAGCGGACTCGGATCCTGAGCTCAGGATTGGACCTTGAGTGAGGACCCAGTACAGAGCGTTGCACGACTGTGGAAACAGTGCCCTGAAACTATTAAAGGAGCCTCAGACAGAGGAACAAACAAAGGGGCCACCAGGAGTCTTGACCCTGAGGAAAACGAGATCTGAGACTTCAAGAGCCTAGAGAGCGCAAACAGACTCTGGGTGTGAGGAAAAACCTGAGAGGGTGCAGGGCTAACAATGGCAATCCATTCTCAAGAACCCCAAAAGAGAAAGATCATCAAGAATAAATCTGTAACACTGGACAACTTTTACACAGAGAAAGTCCAGACAGCAGAGGTGAACAAACAAGTAATCACATCCAAACCTTCCCAAAATAATGAAAACTGGTCACAAGCTGTAGAAGAATTAAAATCTGAGATGATGAGAAAGATGGAAGAGATCTAGGAAGAAAATAACAGTTTAAAAGGCAGAATTTCACAATTGGAAAGTGAGGCAAGTCAACTGAAGACCAGAAATGACCAGATTGAAAAGGAAAACCAAAAGATTGTAACTAAAAACCAGTCCCTAAAGGCTAGAATTGAGCAATTAGAAGCTAATGATCTCTCAAGACAGTGAGAACAAATAAAACAAAGTCAAAAGACTGATAAAATAGAAGGAAACATGAAATATCTGAATGAGAAATTGACAGATCAAGAAAACAGGGCTAGAAGAGACAATTTGAGAATCATTGGTCTTCCTGAAAAAAGCAGAAATTAATAGAAATTTGGACTCCATACTAAAGGCTATCATTCAGCAAAATTGCCCCGAAGTTCTACAACGAGAGGGCAATATAGACATTGAAAGGATCCATAGATCATCCTCTACATTAGACCCAGAAAAGACAACACCCAGGAAAATAATAGCCAAATTCAAAAGCTTCCAAGTAAAAGAAAAAATCTTAAAAGAAGCCAGAAAGAGACAATTCAGATACCAAGGAGTACCAATCAGGATCACACAGGATCTGGCAGTCTCCACTCTGAAAGACCTTGGAATGTGGTATTAAATAAAAGAATAAAAGGCTTGGAATATGATATTCAGAAAGGCAAGAGAACTGGGCCTTGAACCACGGACCAACTACCTATCAAAACTGACTATATACTTCCAGGGGAAAGTATGGGCATTCAATAAAATTGAAGATTTCCAAGTATTTGCACAGAAAAGACCAGGACTAAATTGAAAGTTTGATATCCAAAAACAAAAATCAAGAGAAAATGAAAAGATAAATAAGAAACAGAGGGGAAAGAAAGAAAACTCATAATTTTTAAATTTTCCTCTTTAAGGGCTTCAATAAGATCTAATTATCTATATTCCTATGTGGAGAAATGCTATGTATAAGTCTCTGTAGTGAACTCTATTCACTATTATAGTATTCACTATTATAGTAAACAGAAGAATAATTCATAGGGAGAGGTTGGAATACTAAATGGTCTAAGATGATATGGAGGGTTGGGAAAGAGGGGGGGTGAATAGCAGGGGACACCAAGAGAAACTTGAGTGAATAAGAAAATAGGATATTCTATTACACACAAAGAGGGCATGGGAAGGGGAAGGGATGAATACTATTATAAGGAGTGGAAGAGAGCATTAAGAAATAATATTTAAACCTTACTCTCAAAGTAATCAAACTGGAGAGGGAAGAGTAGTTATATTATCCATTGGGATATAAAACTCTATCTAACCCTACTGAGAAAGTCAGAATGGATAAACCAAGGGGAGCAGGGGAGTGGTGAGGTCAAAAAAGGGAGGGGAGAAAAAGGGGGAGGGAATTCATTAGGCCTTTAAAATAAAAAAGGGGGAATAATAAGGGAGGGGGTAGAAAGGGAAGGTAATCAAGGGAGGTGATAAGGGATACAGGCTTAAAGCAAACCACTGGTTTAAAAGGAAATAGTGTAAAAAGAAGAGGTAGGACTAGGGGAACAAGGCAGCAAAGGTAGTACTCAGGGGGAAATTTTTATCCTTGAGTGCATATATTAACAAATTAGGGAGGGCAGAGATTAATGAATTGGGCATGCAACTCAAAAACTAGAAAGTGAGCAAATTAAAAATCCCCAGATGAAAACTAAATGAGAAATACTAAAAATCAAGGGAGAAATTAATAAAATTGAAAGTAAAACAACTATTGAATTAATAAATAAGACTAGAAGCTGGTATTTTGAAAAAACAGATAAAATAGACAAAGTAATGATCAATCTAATAAAAAAAAAGGAAAGAAGAAAACCAAATTGTCAGTATCAAAGATGAAAAGGGAGACCTCACCTCTAATGAAGGGGAAATTAAGGAAATCATTAAAAATTATTTCACCCAATTATGGCAATAAATATAACAATTTAGGAGATATGGATGAATATTTACAAAAATATAAATTGCCTGGATTAACAGCAGAAGAAATAGAATACCTAAATAATCCTATATCAGAAAAAGAAATTGAACAAGCCATCAAAGAACTCCCTAAGAAAAAATCGCCAGGGCCTGATTCACATGTGAATTCTATAAGACATTCAAAGAGCAACTAATCTCAATACTATACAAATTATTTGATATGATAAGCAAAGAAGGAGTCCTACCAAATTCCTTTTATGACACAAATATGGTACTGATTCCAAAGCCAGGTAGATCAAAAACAGAGAAAGAAAACTACAGACCAATCTCCCTAATGAACATAGATGCAAAAATCTTAAATAGAATACTAGCAAAGAGACTCCTAGCAAGTAATTAAGAAGATCATTCACCATGATCAGGTGGGATTTATACCAGGAATGCAAGGATGGTTCAACATTAGGAAAACCATCCACATAATTGACTATATCAACAGTCTAACAAACAAAAATCACATGATTATCTCAATAGATGCTGAAAAGCATTTGAAAAAATACAGCATCCATTCCTATTGAAAACACTGAAAAGTATAGGAATAGAAGGACCTTTCAAAAAATAATAAACAGTATATACCTAAAACTGTCAACAAGCATCATATGCAATGGGGATAAATTAGAAGCCTTCCCAAAAAGATCAGGAGTGAAACAAAGATGCCCATTATCACCTCTATTATTCAACATAGTACTAGACACACTAGCAGTAGCAATTAGAGAAGAAAAAGAAATTGAAGGTATCAAAATAGGCAATGAGGAGTCTAAGCTATCACTCTTTGCAGATGATATGATGGTATACTTAAAAAATCCTAGAGAATCAATTAAGAAGCTTGTAGAAATAATCAACAACTTTAGCAAAGTTGCAGGATACAAAATAAATGCACAGAAACCATCAGCATTTCTATATATTTCCAACATGTTAGAGCAGCAAGAGGTAGAAAGAGAAACACCATTTAAAATCACCCTAGACAATATAAAATACTTAGGAATCTATCTACCAAAACAAACACATCAATTATAGGAAAACAACTACAAAATACTTTCCAAACAAATAAAACTGGATCTCAACAATTGGAAAGCCATTGGTAGGATGAGCTAACATAATAATAATTACCATTCTACCCAAATTAATTTACCTATTTAGCGCCAGACCTATCAAACTATCAAAAAAAAGTCTTTACTGAATTGGGAAAAACTATAAAAAATTTCATTTGGAGTAACAAAAGATCAAGAATATCAAGGGAAATAATGAAAAAAAATGTGAAGGAAGGGGGCCTAGCAGTACCAGATATTAAATTATTCTATAAAGTAGCAGTCATCAAAACAATATGATACTGGCTGTTATGATGATAATAACAGATAATTTGGAGAAGCAGATAAATGTGTCAGGGTCAGTAAACCTTCAAGTCACAGGCACTGATTGACAGGTTTCAGTGAGAAAGGAGGGGGTTAGACACTCCTGGATCTCGAACCCATCCCCCCTAAGCAGTTGACGTTTCAGTTGGAAAATTTAGACTTGCTAAGATTCTTCTGATAAGTTTCTGTTATGGATGAACCCCAATGATGTTCCCTTTCTTTAATTTATATTCCTCACAGGTGTGATAGATGAATAAGTAGAAGCTAGCTATCTAACTTGAGGACAGAGATAAATGATCTTCTTAAAACTGGCAGCTGACAGGATTCAAACTAGATGACCAGACTTGAGTTGTGAGTATTTCCCCTAATAATTTTCAGGCACAGATTTGAAGGTAGCTTATATTAAGAAGTAAAAAGAAAAACTCGAGGAATTAATGAAGGTATTTGGATAAGGAAAGGTGACCCTGATGTATTAGGTTGAAGCTGCCCTTCCCCCCACAGGAGGGGGTGAAGGCACCTAACTGAATTTGCTCTCTTCTTAGATAATTTATATATCTAATCACTGAATCACTAAATAATTATTATATTGATATTGATGAGGATTAATTCTAACAAACAGGCTAACCTGTGAGTAGAAACCACACTGGCTTATGCCACAATAGCCACTCAGGTTAACCCCAAATTCAGAAACAGTAAGCAGTGTGTCTGCTCACTTCAATCCCCAACAAGCAACTGTCAACTCTTCTCAATTGCCCCCTCACCCAAAGTTCTCCAGGGGGGGTCCCCTGGAATTCTTGGTGAGGCTGTCCCTGTATCTTTGAAGGGATTCCATGCAGCTATTTCTACATAACATGGCTAAGAGACAGAAGGGAGGATCAGTGGAATAGACTTGGGGTAAATGACATCAGCAAGACAGTGTATGATAAACCCAAAGAGCCAAACTTTTGGGACATGAATCCACTATTTGACAAAAACTGCTGGGAAATTTGGAAAACAATATGGGAGAAATTAGGTTTGGATCAACATCTCATACCCTACACCAAGATAATTTCAGAATGGGTGAATGACTTGAATATAAAGAGGGAAACTATAAATAAGTTAAGTGAACACAGAATAGTATACTTGTCAGATCTGTGGGAAAGGAAAGATTTTAAAACCAAGCAAGAGTTAGAGAAAATTACAAAATGTAAATTAAATGGTTTTGATTGTATTAAACTAAAAAGGTTTTGTACAAACAAAAACAATGTAGTCAAAATAAGAAGGGAAACAACAAACTGGGAAAAATCTTTATAACGAAAAACTCTGACAGGGGCCTAGTTACTCAAATATACAAGGAGCTAAATCAATTTTATAAAGAATCAAGCCATTCTCCAATTGATAAATGGGCAAGAGACATGAATAGACAATTTTCAGGTAAAGAAATAAAAAGTATCAATAAGCACATGAGAAAGTGTTCTAAGTCTCTAATAACTAGAGAAATGCAAATCAAAACAACTCTGAGGTATCACCTCACACCTAGCAGATTGGCTAAAATGATAGAAGGGGAGAGTAATGAATGCTGGAGGGGATGTGGCAAAACTGGGATATTGATGCATTGCTGGTGGGGTTGTGAAATGATCCAACCATTCTGGCTGGCAATTTGGAACTATGCTCAAAGGGCTATAAAAGAATGCCTGCCCTTTGATCCAGCCATACCATTGTTGGGTTTGTACCCCAAAGAGATCATAAATAAACAGACTTGTACGAAAATATTTAGAGCTTCTCTCTTCGTGATGGCAAAGAACTGGAAAAGGAGGGTATGTCCTTCAAATGGGGAATGGCTGAACAAATTGTGGTATATGCTGGTGATGGAATACTATTGTGCTCAAAGGAATAATAAACTAGAGGAATTCCATGTAAACTGGAAAGACCTCCAGGAACTCATGCAGAGCGAAAGGAGCAGAGCGAGAAGAACATTGTACACAGAGACTGATATACTATGGTAAAATTGAATGCAATGGACTTCTGTACCAGCAGCAATGCAATGACATGGGACAGTTCTGAGGGATTTATGGTAAAGAACGCTACCCACATTCAGAGGAAGGACTGCAGGAGAGGAAACATATAAGAAAAATAATTGCTTGAACTCATGGGTTGAGGCGGAACATGATTGGGGATGTAGACTTGAAACTACCATACCAATGCAACTAACAACAATTTGGAAATAAGTCTTGATCAATGACACATGTTAACAGAAGTGGAAATGTGCATCGGCCATGGGTGGGGGGAGTGTGGGGGTTGAAGGGGAAAGTAGGAACATGAATCATGTAACCATGTTAAAAATGAATATTAATAAATGTTTAAAAAATAAATAAATAAAAATAAAGTACTAAAAAACAAAAAAAAATTACTCTCGATAATCAAAGCTACTTGGGAATCTGCTTGTCAAAACAACCATGCTGGAACTATGTGAACAAAATTACAAAACACTTTTCAAAGAAATAAGATTAGATCTAAACTATTAGGAAAAAAAACCCCTCAATGGCAAATGGATAGGTCTTAGCTAACATAACAAAAATGATAATCCTTTGTAAATTAATCTACTTATTAAATGCCACATCAATTAAGGTCCTAAAATAGATCTTATAGAATTATAAAAATAGTAACAAAATTTATCTGGAAGAAGAAAAAACAAAAATATTAAAGGAAATGTGAAGGATGGTGGCCTAACATTACCAGTTCTTAAGCTGTACTATATAGCAGTAATCATCAAAACAATCTGATACTGGATAAGAAATAAAAGTGTTTCAATGGAATTGATTAGGGATAAATAACCTCAGCAATATAATGTTTGATAAACCAAGAAAATATCAGCTTTTCAGATAAGAACTCATTATTTGACAAAACCTGCTGGGAAATTTAGAAAACAGTGTGGCAAAAATTAGGTTTAAATATATGTTTCTCACTCTATACCAAAATAACATCAAAATTGATATATAGACATAAAGGGTGATATTATAAGTAAATTAGGGGAACATAGAAGAGTTTGCCAGTCAGATGTAGGAGAAGAGAAGACTTTATGATAAAACAAGAGACAGAACACATTACAACATATACAAAGAAAAATTTTGATTATATTAAATTAAAAAGGTTTTATACAAACAAAACCAGTGCAACCAAGATAACAAATTGGGGAAAATTATAACAAATTTCTCTGATAATGTTTTTATTTTGCAAATATATAAAGAACTAAGTGAAGAATATAGTAATCCAAGTCATTCCCCAATTGATAAATTGTCAAAGGATATGCATAGATAGTTTTCAGATGAAGAAATGAAAGTCATTTATAATCACATAAAAGTATTCTAAATCCCTCTTGATTAGTGAAATGAAAATTAAAACAACTCTGAGGTAACCATTTCACACCTGTCAGATTGGCCAATTTGACAGGAAAGGAAAATGAAAAATGTTGGAAGGGATGTGGCAAAATAGGGGCACTGATGCATTGCTGGTGGCATTGTGAATTGATCCAACCATTCTGGAGTGCAGTTTGGAATTATTCTCAAAGGGATATATAGAATACATACTCTTTGGTCCAGTAGTATTATTACTAAGTATGTATCCCAAAGAGATAAAAAAATGGGAAAGGACCTGCTTGTACAAGAAATATTTATGGCTACTCTTTTCGTGGTGGCAAAAAAAAACAAAAAAAAAACTGGAAATTAAGGGGATTTTCCTGAATTGGAGAATGGCTGAACAAATTGTGATATATGATGGTGATGAAATACTTTTGTGTTATAAGGAATGAGGAACAAGATGATTTCAGAGAGAAGTGGAAAGCCATAAATGAAGTGATGCAGAGTGAAATAAGCAGAAGCAGAACACAATGGATACAGTAACAGCCAAGATTGTGGAATGATCAAATATGATAGACTTAGCTACTAAAAGCAATACTATAATCCAGAACTATTCTGAAGGACTTATGGAAAATAATGCTATCTCCAGATAAAGAACTACTGGAATTGGAATGGAGGTGAAAGCATATGCTTTATCATTTGTTTTGGGGGGTATATGTTTTAGGTATTGTTTTTTATAAAATTAATCATTTACAAAAAAGAATAATATGAAAATATGTTTTGCATGATAATACATGTATAACCCAGATTGAATTGCTTGATAGCTCCATGAATGGGAAGGAAAAAGGGAGGGAGACAATTTGGACTATATAACTTCAGAAAATGTGTGTGGGAATTTGTTATTAAATAAATATATAATAAATAAATAAATGTTATCTATTATTATTTTTTAAAAGTGAACATTTTGTTAAATCATTATAATTTCTGGCCTTTTCCAGAATTTCCAGGATTTCTAAATGAAATTTATTGAGTCTATCAATAAGTGCTAAGAGAATGTTAAAATGAAATCTCCTACCCATCTCACAATTACATCAGTAATTGCATAGATCTTAAACTTTTCTAAAAATAATCATTTTTAAAAGTAAATCACACAGGGGGCAGCTGGATAGCTCATTGAATTGAGAGTCAGGCCTAGAGATGGGACGTCCCAGGTTCAAATGTGGCCTCAGACACTTCCCAGCTGTGTGACCCCGGGCAAGTCACTTGACCCCCCATTGCCCGCTCCTTCCACAAGGAGCCAATACACAGAAGTTAAGGGTTAAAAAAAAGTAAATCACACAGCTGGTATGAAGTTTTCTAGCATTTCTCCACCCCATGCTGTATTATGTGAAATTGTTGTTCAAACAAATGAATGTGTATTTACTTCAATTCTCCTTTTTGGTTGATTTTTGCTAACTGTACTTGATGCTTAAAAATACTTAATGCTGAGGAATGTGTGATGCTTGGGAATACTTGATGCCTGGGAACAACCTGAAAAAATGTTTTTTTAGCAACAAGTTTTTGATCTATAAAAAGAGGCTGCTCAGAAGGCTTGGGGTCTTTGGCTACAGACCAGAATCTGGCTGTATTGTGAGAGCAGTCCTCTCTCAATAAACCTATTTTTTATTACTTGAAAGTTTATTTTATTTTTCAGAGTTTCAGCTAATAAAATTTCAACACAAGAATATAGAAAAAAATAAGAATATCTTTTTTCTATTTTTTCCCAAATAAATTCACTCTTTTAGACATTTCAGTAACTTTAGTAAGCTAATTATTTTTTAAAATTGTTCTGTCACCCCTGTCACCCAGAGTTCGCTAGGCAGAATACAGGAGCTTTTTGGAGTGCCTAGCATTTGCCACTGGTTATGGGATTGTGCAAATTCCAGTTATTTCTCCTTCCCATTGGCTCTAACCTCTGAAAGAAGAAAAAAATGGCAATGTCACAGAGGTAAAGAACAAGTTACATGCCAGGACAAAGTCATCTATAATTCCTAGATTGAACTTCTCCAGCCTGAGGTTAAACTCAAAATTTCAGAGGCATTGTTATGCAAAAAGTATAATTATTCAGAGTCTGTTAGAATACATTAGACATGAAACAATATGTCTCTACCAGCAACAATGCAATGATCCAGGACAATTCTGAGGGACTTAAGAAAGAGTGCTTTAGTTTCCTCTTCAATGGAGGTTAATTCACCCTTTTTTTTTTTTGATAATGGTAATTTCAATCTCTTCTTTTTTTAATTGAATTAACTGATTTGGAGGAGCCAAGATGTTGGCATAGTAGGTAATACTAAAGCTTCTCTGAATCTCCTTCCAAACTGATCATTAAAAAAGCTTCTTCAAAGAACAGAAGTTAAAGCAGAACAAGCAATGGTGCTCTCCCACTGAATACAATGTGAAAGGTAGGCAGAGAAAAGATATATCTATAAGATAAGGGGGCAAAACTGCACAAAGAAAAGAACAGGCTAACCACCTGCACCCCATCTACTGGGCCAGATGCAGACCCAGGACCTGAGCAATCTCCAAATTCTAGAAGGTAGGTTATACTAAAGAAAAATCACCACAGACCTACCCCTGGAGGTTTCAGGCCCTGGAAATGAGACTTGAAGATTAATAGCACTAGACACACTTAGTGCACAGCAGAAGTGGTAATAACAGTGGCAGGGAAGATAACCTCACAGCAAAACACTGCAAAGCATGCTACGACAACAACAAAAAAAAAGTGCCATAGATTTACCACTGTTAATCCCAAGCCTTAGAATTAAGGATCAGAGTTTTATAGTACTGGGCTTATAGTACAGGCCTCTGACAGGGAAGGGAAGATAGCCTCAAGGTAAAGCTCTGAAAGACAAAAGCTAAAATAGAAATGACCAGCAACATGCAGGACTCCCAGTTCTCAAGTGAGAAAATGAGTAATGTAATAATTATAATTTAAATTATGAGGCTGTTAGTAGCTTTTTGGTTGCTTTATTATAGCAAAATAGAAATAGTAAAAAGAGGGAAAAGGATTCCTTCAGTTAAGTGAGCAGATCACAAGCCAGAGACCCACACCTGCCACACCTTAATCAAAGCAAAGCTCAAGCTCCTAAAAAAGAGCCCTGTGGCGTGGGTCTCAACCAAATTTATTTCCAAAGCCCCTGTATGTCAAATGAGGATATATTTAAAGGGATGCTGGGAATTTAGCTCAGATGTGCCAAATTTTCCACTTCCACCAAAGCAAATTGAAAATTCATTCATGTTCAGGATATTAAAGATCTTATAGCTGAATGAAATAAAGTCAGTACAAAAGCCAACATCTCTTGCTCACATCATCCCGTTTGTGATATTGCCAGTGCATTGGTTTAACCCAAGTAGGTGCTGGTAACTCCAGAACTTTTTAATGTAATAACTACATAACAATCCTTTTGTTAGAGGAGATTTTGGGGGGTTTTATTTTATTTTGTCCAGATCTATCATTTAATCAGAGAAAGAAATATCTATTTGTAAATCTGTTCCACCAGGGATGATTGAGAATTTTCCTTTAATTTATAGTTATGGAAAGTTGTTTGTGGCAGAGAAAGTTTTAGAATAATTTACTCCGTGGTCATAAAACTATTGTAGGTGTTATAAAAAATAAAAGTAAATAAGCTGAGTAGGTGGGTGTGATGAAAGATAATGGGTAATATAGGTGATTATAAGGTGATTTGAGGAGGAAATGAAGGTATGGGAAGGTATATTGGAGATAAAGGAAATGGGGTATGTAGAAGAGGGCAGCTCAAACAGGTTTATTCCCAGAGGCTTGAAACAGAGGATACAGGGAGGAAACTAGGGCCAGTAAGAAATGTTTAGGCTTGACTGGAGAGTTTCTCTTGTTAGTTTCAAAGTCTCTTGAGGGTCGGGTCAAGAGGGCCCCTCCCTGCCAGTCAAACTGATGGCTGGAGGAAGTCTTGAAGGTGGGTACTTCCTGTCAAGATGGATGCCCCAGTTGTCTCAAGAAATAAAGGAAAATGATTCTTTCCTCTTGAACCCTTGTCTTAATTTTTGACACAATGGCTCACCACAGGTTTTGAATAGGTAACAAGGGGATTTATTAATACCAGGGTCAGTCAGAAGGGAAGAGGGTTTCAGGATTTTCTAATTGCTGCTAGGGAGAGGGGTGAGGGTGGGGAATGGGTCGCGGAGAGGTTAGACAGAGAGAGAGACCGGCTCTCCCAGTCAGGAAGATTTGACTGCCTTTTAAATAAAGTCTTTATCAAAAGTAGGGATAAGTTATTTGAGGATATTCCAGTTATCTAAAGAAACTAAAACCCACTATGTTCAATCACCAAGCCCTCCCTGCCAACCAGAACCTAAAGGAAAATCAGGGAAGGGGAGGGATGGAGATGAGAGATCAGAGAGAGGTCCAGAGAAATGAGATAAATCCAAATTTCCCCAAAACAAAATAAACCCAGGCCAAGGCCAAAGCAATTAGGCCAAAGCCAAACGGCCAAAGCAAAAGCCTCCAGCAACAGGGAAATCCAGAATGCAAAAGACCTCTCAGTTGTAACTTCACCTCTATTTTTAGATTTAAGTTCTAACTGACTTTCTGAACATTCTAAGATGTTTAACTGACTTTTTGTGACCATTAGAAATTACAGAAGCAAAACGTTTCTGTTAGCCACCTTGCATTACATAGGTTATGAGCAAATCTTTGAACAAAAGTCTTCCTGACTCAAATTCAGGCAACCATCCATGAAGTTTAAGTTATACTGCCTCTTGATCCTTCTTGTTGATAAGATTTAAAAAATCTTTAGATATCTTGATTTTAATTGTTATAGCCAATAAAGATTATTTCATCCATATTAATTCAGTCATTTTTATTTTAATGATTTCCCCATTAACTTTGTAATCTTTAATACCTCTTTTAGGAAAGATTCATGGATAAATATATCCTGGTATATAATTCTTAATTTCAATTTCAATGTCAACTTCATTTTAAGTAGTTACTATAACTAATACCACATGGATACCAATTTTTTTGTCTATAGAGAAAAAAAGATTTGTGATAGCAAAAATAAGAATAGCTCACTGGACATTGTAGTTTACAAAATATTCTGAATATCATTTAATTTTAACAATTAACCAATAAACATGTCAGATACTGTGATAGGCACTGGGAATAAAAAGGCAAGTGAAATAGTCTCTGCCCTAAAGAAGCTTACTTAATATATGGTGACTCAATATCTACACATTCAAGGAAATAACAAAATAAATAATTGTTGTATTTGTAAATAATAGAGATTGATATTAAAAGGAGAAGTAATATTTTAATTATGGCCATGTTGGTAAAATAAAGAAGATCACGAGCCTGCTAAAATCTATTTCAAATTGCCTGCCATTCCTTCTCTCAACTCTCCTACATAAACCAAGAGCCACAAGTAACCAAAGACACAGGAAACCAAAGAGAGACAGTCTCAAGCCTAACCTCCCAATTTAAGCTGTGTTTTATGTTCATTCATGTCAAAACCAGAAACCCAGGTCTTCTGGTTGGTTCCGGGTTAAGATGGCGGCAGAGTAAGAAGCAGCTCTTAACCTCTCCTGACCAAAACACACAAAACTCCTCAAGGGGACATAAAAACAAGTCCAGACGAATGGAGGAACCCCACAACAGGGCACAGCGTGGAAGGTACGTGGAATCGAGACACTTCCAGGCTATAAAGGGCTCTCACTAAATCGCGGGCTGAGCAACCGCCCCACCCCCACACCCCCCACACACAAGATCTATAGCTCTGAAGCCAGCTAAAAAGAAATAGAGCAAGTTTGGGGCACCCATCAAGTCATTGGCAGCTCCGGGGCCTGTTCCTGAGAGCAGCAAGATTTAAGACCCCAGTAAGCCAAAGAACGCAAGAGAAATCTGAGCGCCGGAGCAGAGACCGGACACTGGGCGCAGAGCGCAGGCTGAGCAGAGTACAGGCACGGGAGGAGGCAGGGGTGGAGGCAGACACAGCCAGGAACTAAAGCTCTGAAAACCTGAGTGGGGAACCAGTGCAGACGGGTATACGACTGTGGAAGCAGCGCCCTGAGACTTGTAAAGGAACCTCCTGCAGAGGATCAAGCAAGGGGATCCACCAGGGGGCTTGACCGCGGACAGACACTGAGCGTGAGGATAAACCTGAGAAGCTGCTGGGCTAATGATGGCTACCCAGACTCAGGAAATTCAGAAAAAGAAAGAATAACAAGAAAAAGAAGCCTTTAACACTCAACAACTTTTACACAGAGAAAATCCAGACAACTGAGCAAACAGAGGAGGAGAACAAACAAGCATCCGAACCCTCCTCAAATAAGGAAAACTCCTCACAAGCTATGGAAGAGTTCAAAACTGAGATTTTGAGGAAAATGGAAGAGATCTGGCAAGAAAATAACTGTTTAAAAGGTAAAATCTTGCAATTGAACACCAGAAATGACCAGATTGAAAAGGAATACCAGAAGATTACGGCCAAAAACCGGAAGATTATGGCCGAAAACAAGAAGATCATGGCCGAAAACCAGAAGATCATGGCCGAAAACCAGAAGATTATGGCCGAAAACCGAAAGATTATAGCGGAAAATCAATCCCTAAAGGCTAGAATTGAGCAATTGGAAGGCAATGATCTCTCAAGACAACAAGAA
>NC_058130.1:275256316-275302657 GCF_016433145.1 Gracilinanus agilis | reverse complement strand
TTTTTTTTTATTTTGCTGAACTAACCTAAGAACAATTAACATTTCTTCAGTTACTTAAAAAGTATCTTAGAAGAATAATTTTTATTTTCATTCATATAGTTACTTTATATGTCTTAGCAGGTAGATGTCTAAGTATTTTATGTTGTATACAGTTATTTTATGTAGAATTTCTCAATTTCTTTCAATTGAGTTTTTCAGTAATATGTAGAAATACTAGTGATTTTTGTGGATTAATTTTATATGCTGAACTTCTAAAAATGTTAATGGTTTCAGCTTGCTTTTATTTATTTGACTCTCCATGTACCCCAAGTATCATATCATCTGCAAAAAGTAATAATTTTGTTTCCTTTTTGCTTATGTATATATCCCTTCAATTTCTTTTTCTTGTCCTTATGTCATAGCTAGCATTTGTAGTACAATATTAAATAATAATATAATAATGGATATTATTCCTTCACTTTGATCTTATTAGAAAGAGCTCTAGTTTATTCCCATTAGAGATAATGTTTGCTCTTACTTTTAGATAGATACTACCTATAATGTTAAGAAAAGTTCCATACCTAGTTTTACAAGTGTTTAAATTGGAATAGTTATTTTTTGTCATAAGCTTTTAATTAATCAATTAAATTAATAATTTTAATATTTTTGTAACTTTTAATTATTTTTTATTCTAACATATTTTTTCCATGTTTTCATGATTCATGTTCTTTCCCTCTTCTCTTCCTTTTCCCCTAACAGAGCTGACAAGCAATTCCACTGGGTTGTATATATATATATATTATATATAATATGTATTTATATATAATAAAATACAAATAAAACTAGATCTTATTTGGGGAATGGCTTTATTTCTTTAGACATTTGATTTGATTCCTTATAAATGTGATAAATTAGACCTTTGTCAGAGATTTTTGTTATAAAAGATTTTCCCCAGCTTGTTGCTTCCTTTATAAAACCTTTTTAATTTAATATAATCAAATTTAATATGATCAAAATTATTCATTTTATATTTTGTAATGTTCTCTATCTCTTGCTTAGTCTTAATTTTTACCGCTTTCCAATAGATCTGATAGGTACACTACTATGTTCACCTAATTTATTTGTAATTTCCCTCTTTATATTTGTGATTTACCCATTTTGAATTTATCTTGGTATACGGTGTGAGATGTTGCTCTAAACCTAGTTTTTCCACACTGTTTTCCAATTTTCCCAGCAGTTTTTGTCAAATAGTGAGTTCTTCTCCCAAAAGCTGGGATCTTTGTGTTTGTCAAATACTAGCTTTCCTAGTCATTTACCCCAAGTCTATTACATTCATCTACCCCTCTGTACCAGTACCAGATTATTTTGATGACCGCTGATTTATAGTACAGTTTAAGATTTGGTACTGCTAGGCCCCCTTCCTTCACATTTTTTTCCTTTCTTCCATTGATATTCTTGATCTTTTTTCTTCCAGATGAATGTTGTTATAATTTTTTCTAATTCTTTAAAAAAGTTTTTTAGTAGTTTTATAGATTTGGCACTAAATAAATAAATTAGTTTAGGTACGATTGTCATTTTTATTATGCTACCTTATCATACCCATGAGCAATTAATGTTTTTTTCAATTGTTCAGATCTAGTTTTATTTGTATGAAAAGCGTTTTGTAGTTGTGTTCATATAATTCCTGAGTTTGTCTTGGCAGATAGAGTCCCAAATATTTTATATTGTGTAGAGTGATTTTAAATGGAGTTTCTCTTTAAACTCTTGCTGTTGAGTTTTGCTGGAAATATATAGAAATGCTCATGATTTATGTGGGTCTAAAATGTACTCTGCAACTTTGCTAAAGTTACTAATTATTTCCACTAACTTTTCAGTTGATTTTCTTGGATCTCTAAGTATACTATCATATCATCTGTAAAGACTGGTAGTTTAGATTCCTCATTGACTACTTTGATCCCTTCTGTTTCTTTTTCTTTAATTGCTACTACTAGCATTTCTAGGACAATATTAAAGCAGTGAAAATGGGTGTCCTTGCATCACTCTTGATCTTATTGAAAAGGCTAACTTATCCCCAATGCGGATGATGTTTGCTGATGGTTTTAAATAAATACTGCTTATTATTTTGAGGAAAGTCCCTTTATTCCAATACTTTCTAGTGTCTTCAATAGGAATATTTTATCAAAGGCTTTTTCTGCATCTACTGAGATAAAATGTAATTTATATTCACTTGATTGTTGATATAGTCAATTATGTGGATGGTTTTCCTAATATTGAACCAGTCTTGCATTCCTAGCATAAATCCCACCTGATCATAGTATATAATATTTGAGATAATTTGCTATAGTTTTTTTGCAAGTATTATATTTAAGATTTTGCATCTATGTTCATTAAGGAGATTGATCTATAGATTTCTTTCTCTGTTTTTGGTCTCCCTGTCTTTGGAATTAGTACCATATTTTGTCTCATAAAAAGAAATAAAAATAAAAAGCACTGCTTTACTGACATTTTGGGCTGCTGTAGAAAATGAATTGAAGGAGTGAGTGGTAGCTGTGTATTCTTTTAGGTAGTAAGGTAGTTTGTGAATCATTAGTGTAGGTTAGTTAGAACTGGTATTTGCCAGACAAGAAGTTTTCTTTTTTCAGAAGACAGATAGAGGTAGTTATTAGAAATTTTAGATAGTATTTGGAATTTTAGGTATATTTATAGGGTATAAGATTAGTAATCTCTCTTTCCTCTTTTCTGTCTTTTTATCTGTACTTCTTTCTTAAATTAAACCAAGTTTTGTTTTGTTTTTTGACTTAACTACTCTCCTCACTTTGCCAAAACCCCTATTTTTATCCTTACATGATTTTCTGCATTTTTGTGATGTTTTTATGCACTAGTACTTGGTCAAAATTTGTATATGTACCATGTGCTGTTGAAAAGAAGGTATTTTCCTTTTTATCCCTGTACACCTTTCTCCAGATATCTGCTAATTCTAATTTTCTAAATTTTCATTCAATTATCTTACTTATTTCTTATTTAATTTTTGGTCTGAGTTATCTAGATCTGATAGGGGAATGTTGAAGCTTCCCACTAGTATAGTTTTACTTTCTATTTAATTCTTAAGCTCCAATAGATTCTCTTTTACAAATCTGGATGTTAAACCATTTCATGTATATATGTTGAGTACTGCTATTTCTTCATTGTCTATGCTGCCTTTTATGAGGATATAATTACCTTCTCTATCTCTTTTAATCAGATCTATTTTTTCAGAGATCATGATTGCTACTCTTCTCTTCTTTATCTCAGCTGATGCCCATAAATTCTGCTCTATCCTTTTACCCTTACCTTGTGTCTACCTGCCTCATATGTGTTTCTTGTGAGCAACATATGGTGGCATTTAGTTTTGAATCCACTCTGATACCTACTTCAGTTTTATAGGTTAGTTCATCCCATTCACATTTACAGTTATGATTATCATTTGTGTATTCCTCAACTTTTATTTCATTTTTTCTTTTTTTTAATTTAATTGATTAAGAAAAAATTTTCCATGTTTTATGTTTTTTCCCTTCCCTTCTCACGCCACCTCCCATAGCAAACATGCAATTCACTCTGAGTTTTTCATGTGTTATTGATCAAGACCTATTTCCATATTACTGATATTTGCACTAGGTGATCATTTAGATTTACCCAATCATACTCCCATCGACCCATGTGGTCAAACAATTATTTTTCTTCTGTATTTCTACTCCCACTGATCTTTCTCTGGGCGTGGATAGTGTTCTTTTTCACAAGTTCCTCTGGATTTTCCTGGATCATTGCATTGCTGCTAGCAGAAAAGTCTGTTACAATCGATTGTGCCATAATGTATCTGTCTGTGTGTACAGTATTATCCTGGTTCTTCTCCTTTTTATCTACATCAATTCTTGGAGGTCTTTCCAGCTCACAGGGAATTCCTCCAGTTCATCATTCCTTTCAGCACAATAGTATTCTATTGACATAAGATACCACAATTTCTGCAGCCATTCCTCAATTGAAGAAAATTCCCTCATTCTCCAATTTATTGCCACCACAAAGAGTACAGCTATAAATATTTTTGTAGAAGTCTTTTTCCCAATGATCTCTTTGGGGTATAAACCAAGCAGTGCTATGGCTGGATCAAAATGCAGATAGTCTTTTGAAGCCCTTTGTCCATAGCTCCAAATTGTCAACCAGAATGGTTGGATCAATTCACAATTCCACGAGCAATGCATTAATGTAACAATTTTGCCAGATTCCCTCCAAAATTCACCATTTTCCTTTGCTGTCATGTTAGCTAATCTTGTAGGTGTGAGGTGATACCTCAGAGTAATTTTGATTTGCATTTCTCTAATTATTAGAGATTTAGAACACCTTCTCATGTGCTTATTAATACTTTTGATTTCTTTGTTTGAGAATTGGCTATTCATGTCCCTTGCCCATTTATCAATTGAGGAATAATTTTATTTTTTGTACAATTGATTTACCTACTCATGTAATTGTGTAATTAGACCTTTATCAGAATTTTTTGTTATAAAGATTTTTTTCCCAATTTGTTGCTTCCCTTCTAATTTTGGCTACATTGGTTTTGTTTGCACAAAAACTTTTTAATTTAATGTAATCAAAATTATTTATTTTGCATTTTTTAATTTTTTCTAACTCTTGCTTGGTTTTAATATTCTTCCCCTCCGAAAGATCTGAGAAGTATACTATTCTGTGCTCACCTAATTAACTTAGAGTTTCCTTCTTTATATTCAAGTCATTCACCCATTCTGAATTTATGTTGGTATAGCGTGCGAGATGTTGATCTAAAACCAATCTATTCCATACTGTTTTCCAATTTTCCCAGCATTTTTTTGTCAAATAGTGTGTTTTTGTCCCAAAAGCTGTGCTCTTTGGGTTTATCATATACTGTCTTGTTGAGGTCACTTACACCAAATCTATTCCATTGATCCTCCTTTCTGTCTCTTAGCCAGTACCACATTGTTTGTTGTTTTTTTTTTTAATTTTAAACCCTTAACTTCTGTATATTGACTTATAGGTGGAAGATTGGTAAGGGTAGGCAATGGGGGTCAAGTGACTTGCCCAGGGTCACACAGCTGGGAAGTGTGTGAGGCCGGATTTGAACCTAGGAGCCAGAAGAACATTGTACACAGAGACTGAAATACTATGGTAAAATCGAATGCAATGGACTTCTGTACCAGCAGCAATGCAATGACACAGGACAGCTCTGAGGGATTTATGGTAAAGAACACTACCCATATTCAGAGGAAGGACTGCAGGAAAGGAAACATATAAGAAAAACAATTCCTTGAACGAAAGGGTTGAGGCGGACATGATTAGGGTTGTAGACTGGAAACTACCACAACAATGCAACTATCAACAATTTGGAAATAGGTCTTGATCAATGACACGTTTTAAAACCAGTGGAAATGCTAATTGGCCAAGGGTGTGGGGAGTGCAGGAGGTGAAGGGGAAAGTAGGAGCATGAATCATGTAACCATGTTAAAAATGAATATTAATAAATGTTTTAAGGAAAGAATGCTTACAAGTCCTCTATTTAATTATTTTTTGCTCTGAAGGATCACACTATTTTTTTGAGTAGATTACTGTAAATTCTAATCCTAGTTCTTTTGCCTTCCAGATTGTAATATTGAAAGGCTTTTAGACATGTATGATGGTAGGAAATGCTCTGTGATATTTATTTCACAAAAAGAATTTTCTTTCTGATTGAGTTTGGTATGTTTTCTTTCACTTTGGGGCTTTGAATTTTTGTTAAGGTAATCCTTTTTTCAATTTGCAATTTCTTTCAGAAGGTGAACTGGGAATTTTTTACATTTCTTGTTTGCCTACTGGTCTAAGATATCTGGATAATTTTTCATTATTATTTCTGGTTCCTTTTTGGTCATAGTTTTTAGATAGTACAATTATTGTTAAATTTCTTCTCAACATATTTTCCAAGTCAGTCATTTTTTCTATGCTATATCACATTTTCTTCTTTTTTCAGTTTTTTAACTTTGTTTTATTTTTTCTTGGTATCTCATGTGGTCACCACCATTTATTTGCCCCATTTTTCTTTTTAAGAAAATATTTTCTTCAGTGAAGTTTTAGATTTCCTTTTCCATTTTGCCAGTTCTAGTTTATAATGTTTTACTTTCTGCAGTATTTTTTACCTCTTTTAACAAATTCAATTATATTTTCAAACTTATTTTTCATTTCCCCATTTTTCCTCTGCCATTAATATTTTTGCACATTTTTATCTTTTTCTTTACTTGTCCTAGGAATTTTTGTTTGTTCTCTGCATTATTCTTTGAGACTTTGTTTGTAGATATTCTCATATTGTTAGAGATCTATGGGCAGATGGATAGAGAGACAGATAAAAAGAGATATGGATATTTTGTTTTTGGTCTTTATATTAGAAGTGGACTTTAAAAACCTCAGTTGTTGGTGTCTGGAGGAAGGTCTGAACTATTCTTTTGTATTATATGTCCTTCAGCTGTTTTCATAGCTCAATGGCATGTAATTTTTGAATCTTTTGAACTTCAGTATTGTGATCCTCATGGGTAGAGATTCTATGTTGGAAGGTGATGCACATAACACCTAAGAACTTTATTGTTATTAAGGAAGCTAGAAGGACTCTACATAGATAGGGGACATAAACCCGATTTTATTATTGTAGGGATGATCCTTTGCTTATATCATAATAAATTTAAAAATGAACATATATCTCTAGTCCTTGAATCCTAAACAGAAACCATAGCATTTATTTTTGTATGCCAGGCCATTAAAGAAATAGGACTCATAAGTACTCTATAAGGTGAATTTTTTTTACAGATTTTGCAACAATCAGCTGACATTAATGGCCCTTTCTGAGAGAATTGTATTCGTTTACTAACGATTCATGACAATAATGCAATACTAAGCATTCTTAAGGCGCTGAGATTCTCTTTGGAAAGGAAAGAAGAACATCAAAAAAGTGGTGTGATGCAAATGACAAACATTTTTTGTTTTGTTATTTTGTAGGAGACTATACTTGGCCCTGTTTCCAGATGGAACCTCACTTTCTCCAGTAAAGAAGAGAGGAAAAAATGTACTTAGGCACTAAAACTGGGTGATTATTATAATCATAAAAATATTAAGGATAATATCATCTTGAACCACATTTTCTTAACAGAAAAATCAAGGAAGTTATTTTAAATATATAAGACTATTGGAAAGTGGAGTACGGGAGGAGCTAATTATAACATTATGATTTTATGCATTGACAATATCAATGAAAGCCTAGTATTACCATTTGAATATATCAAAACTAAGAAAAGAAGGCTATCTTTCTCCTTTTTGTAAACCATTCTTAAGTCACAAATGTTGGTACTGTGATGAAACAATTAAGTACTAAATTAACTGTAGATTTTTATATTTAAAAGTCAAAGTTTTGAAACTTTTTTTTAGAATGTAGTTTAAATATAAAATCACATTCAAAACCATTTCCTTTTTATGAATCTCATTCTGGGAGACATAGCCATATAAATTTGAATAATGTACCCAAGAGATTATGTTGCTATGTGACTGAATCAAAATTTCAAATTACTTCAAAACAGAATTTTCTTTCTTCCTCATCCTCTATCTCTGTTCTCAATCTATCTTTGGTGATTGATATTTAAGATTCATCCAAAGAATAATTTGAAGATATCTGATGGGGTGCAGCATGCTACCAAAGAATGGGAAAAGGACATAATTTAGGAGATACCAAAAATTAGAGAAGTAGATTGGGTTGGTCCTAGAGAAAGAATTAATGACAACAAATCAATATATATTAAAACTGACCTTCATGAGATGGAAGGACTCCTGGGAATTAAGTACAAAGGAAGATTTAAGAAAAGAGTTGAAGGGGTAAGATTTTATTCAAAAAAAGATTATTCATACTAATAAAAAAGAAAAAGTGAAGGAAATAATAATTTATTAAGCACCTACTATGTGCGAGTCATTATGCTAAACACTTTACAAATAATATCTCATTTTATGTGGGAGATGTGGTATTGAATCCTGTTCATGTTCTCATGCCACCAATGTGACCTTAGAAATGCACTTTACTGAATAAAAATAATTTATACAATACATAAAATATACATTAATAATATTTCATTTGATCCTTACAACCACTCTAGGAGGTAGGTGCCATTGTTTTCACTTCATAGTTGGGGAAACTGAGCAAAGCAAGGTTAAATGATTTGCCTAGTTTCACCTAATTAATTAAGTGTCTGTGAGTACATTGAATTCAGGTCTCAATTATAGGTTTAACTCCCTCTAGAGCTAATAGGGCACTTCAGTGTTTGCATGTGATTCACAATCATTAATTCATTGTATCCCCTTGTCAACCTTGGGAAGTAGATGCTATTATTATCATTACTAGTTCATAGATGAGGAGACTAAGGAAAGCATGTTCAGTGACTTGCTCAGGGTCAAAAAACAGTACATATCTGATGCTGTATTTGAATTCAGGGCTTTCTGATTCTAGGTCCAGTGTACTATCCAATCTTGCTCCATAATAATAATAGCAGATTATGTATTATTTTAAAATTATTTTGAAAATAGTTCAAATATTATAGATATAAATATAAGTAAAATATAATAATATACATATTTATTTGTAATCAAAATTTATGATTAGCATAGAAGATATGTTATATATCTATATCATACAGTTATGTAACAATTACATATTTACAATATGAAATACTCACCATATGATAACTTATCTAAATAAAATAATGCAATATAATTATGTATTAAGTATAATAAAAAACCCGTTGTTTTACATAAGTATTAAATAATAATAATAAAACATTTTGCCCCAAATGCTTAAATATATCAGTCAATGTTAATGATATATACTATATTGCTACACAATATAGACTACTATATATGTTTGTTTTTATTGTTGTTCTTCAGTCATTTTTAGTCATATCTGACTCTTCATGGCCCCATTTGTGTTTTTCTCTGCAAAGATACTGTAGTGGTTTACCATTTCCTCTTCTGACAATTTTCCAGAGAAGGAAACTGAGACAAATACTCTGAAGGTACTTGCCCAAGGTGACAAAGCTAGTCAGTATCTCAGGACAGATTTGAACTCAGAAAGTCAAGTCGTCCTGTCTCCAGGCCCAGCAATCTATCCAGAGAGGACCCCAGACACATAATAATCAGCGTCATATTTGACCTACAGTAGTAGGAACTGCACCTGTAATTTCATTGCTGTAGAAAACAACCATGTGAGGAAATTCCCTCATCCAATGCAGGTTGTACTCTTAGAGAGTTACTTAGCGTACTCAGAAGTTGAGGCTTTTTCAGGGGAATACTGCAAATATGTGGCAGATGTGGAATTGTGCCCCTGGCCATGCTAGCTTTGAGTTTGGCTTTCTTTCCACTACATTGTACTACTCTTTATTTTTCTATACCAGTCTTTAAGGAATATCTGAATTCTACTCTTTACAAATCAGTTAAGGGATTATTTTTCTTTTTTTTTTTCCCTCAGTAATACATAGACTACTGGATATGTCATTCCATAATTTCTCCATTTTCTACTCTCCTTGGTGTAAGCCCTTGGCCTCTTTTTTACAAGTCTGCATCCTGAAAAGATTTTTGTGAGGTAACTGTCATCAGCACTTAGAAATCTAATCACAATGACAAAGAGGAAATGTTTGTCCTTTGCTGTTTTCTAAAGTGCTTATATTGAAAGCATGAAATATTGTTTCAGGAATGCCAGAGAATGTGAGCTCGTTCTTTATACTGGATTCAAATGAGGCTCTCTAAGATCTAATGCTTATTTTGCAAGATTAATGCAAGCTCTGATCAATAAAGTAAAAATTTAGCACTCTATTGCTTTTGGAATTGAAAACCAACTAGATTGAAAAATGATAACTGGCCATTTTACAAAACAAAATAGGTAATAATGCTTTTTGACAGATTGTGATACTTATCACCAACTAAAATGCCTTAATAGGAAAAAATGCAAAATTTTACTCTGAGTGTTAGATTAATTTTTGTCTTTCCAATTCTCAAGAAGATGACAATTATTCATGGAGGATATCTTTTGTTCACCTGTAAAGTGGGTGTGGTATAGTGGAAAATATGCTATATTTGACATATATTGAAACTGGATTTAAATTCTGGTTCTACTAGTTGGTAACTGTGTGACTTTAAGCAAGTCATTTACCTTCTGTGAGATTCAATTTGCCATCTATAAAATGAAAGGCATGAATATATGACCTTTAACTAAATTTTTATGTCTAATTGTAAAAACCTATCAAAGTGATAAGTAGTAATTCTACTTTTCTATTGATTAACCCTTCCTTTTTTTTACAAATTGGAGATTTTTCCTATTCATCACATTCCTAAACATGGTTACCACTTTTATCACTTCATAGGTTTGGTCAATTAGTAGGAGATTAAGCTGGAGAAATGCTAGAATGAATAAATAGGAATGCAATTATGTGTAGAGGTATAAATTACCCAATTTTTGAATTACATGAAAATGCAATTCTATATTTTATTGTGCTATATGATAGAGTATACATCAATTGAGGAAGATGTAAGCTTATGTCATTTTCAGAAAATTAGAAATAAAATGTCTTCTAAGACCCATAAAAATGAAATTTATTTACCAACTCTAAATGATAATTTTAGGGTCTATGTATTAATCTTTAATTCTACAAAGAAATTTATTTACCTAATATATTCATATTCTTGGAAATTATTTGGAAGTAACATCTATAAGGTATTTTCCTTGCTTCCTTGCATCATTATTTCCTTCCTTTCTTATTCCCTTCCTTCCATCATTCCTTCCATCATTCCTTTTATCCTTCCATCCTTTCATCCTTCCTTCCTTACTTCTTTCCTTTCTTTTATCTTCCATTCTTCCTTCCTTCCTTCCTTCCTTCCTTCCTTCCTTCCTTCCTTCCTTCCTTCCTTCTTTCCTTCTTTCCTTTCTTCCTGACCTGTCTCCTATTCCTTCTGTCCTTTCTTTCTGCCCTTTGTTTCCTTTTCTACCCAAAGATTAATAACTCATTTACTTAACAAATTTTCTTCTTCCTTCTATTCTGCTGCATCCCCCATACCTATACCCATATAATGAATTACAGCACATCTGATATTACTCAATAATTCATGAATAAAATAAATTCATTTGTCATAGAATACTTCTGTTTTTAACTAACATTTTCTAAATTCATATTCTAAGTGCCTATTGATACCTAAGTTAAAATCAAAATACTTTCCATACATTGTTGTCAAGAGATCTCAATGGCTGAAAACCTGCTGTCTCTTGGAAATCTCAACAGTTTTCTTGGGTTCAGTGATCATCATCTTGCAGATAATATCTAGATTTAAATATCCAGCCAGTTTTCCCCTCCTTAAGCTAGAGTAACATATTACTAAAACTTTACTAGATATTTTTGATTGGCCAACCAATAAATTCATGAAATTATATATGTAAAAAATTAAATTCATTATCTTTTCTCCCAAACCCACCTCTTTTCTAAATTATTTTCATTGATTGATGGTATTACTAATTTTTAGTTACCTGGGTTACTAATCTAAGCATTATCCTTGATCATTCCCTGCCATGTCTAATCATTAATCAGTTCTTATAGATATTAATTGCTAAAATAATTTCATCTCTTCTTTTTTTACCTACAACTTTAATTTAGACTTTCATTAACTCTTACTTTTACTATTGCAATAAACTTATTTGTCTTCCTGCTTCAGATCTCTTCCTTTCCCATTATAATCCACATACAATTGTCAGTTATCTGTCATGAAATAGGCACTTAATAATGTACATTTTTAAGCTGACTAAATGACACAATGCAATTCCTAAAGCATGGATATGATTAAGCCACTCCTTTGATCAAAAATGTTCAATTGGATGGGGGCAGCTGGGTGGCTCAGTGGACTGAAAGCCAGGCCTACAGACAGGAGGTCCTGGGTTCAAATCTGGCCTCAGACACTTCCCAGCTGTGTGACCCTGGACAAGTCACTTGACCCTCATTGCCTAGCCCTTACCACTCTTCTGCCTTGGAACCAATACACAGCATTGATTTGAAGACGGAAGGAAGACATTTAAAAAATGTTCAATTGGGGAGCTAAGATGGAAGAATAATGAAGAAGTGCTCAAAATTGCCCAACATTCACTTCACAAACCAACAAAAGATGAGGTACAACAATTTTCTAGCCCAGTTCAGGTAGGAAAAAGCTATATCTGGGAAAGAAGGGAATACACCATAAGCCAGACAATGTTTGAGATCCTGGGCAATCCAGCACAGGGAGCATCCAGGCAAATCAATTTCTAGTTTTCCCACAGAAAGGAAGCATATTGCTGGATGAATAGACCAGAAGTAAAGAGAAAAGTTTATGTTCAAATACAAGACTTAAGAGAATCATAAAGAGGTAATCAGGAGAGAGAAAAAGGAAAAAGACTTGTTCAAAAATATTTATTGCCATGCCCTTTGTAGTGGTAAAAAACTGAAAAATGAGGGGGTATTGCTTAATTGGGGAATGGCTGAACAAATTGTGGTATCTGATGGTGATGGAATACTATTGTGCTGAAAGGAATAAAGAACTGGAGGAATTCCATGTGAACTGGACAGTAATTGATACAGAGTGAAATGAGCAGAAGCAGGAGAACATTGTATACAGAAACTTATGCAATGTGGCAAATCAAATGTAATAGGCTTTACTAGTAGCAATGCAATGATACAGGGCAATCCTGAGGAAATTATGAGAAAGAATGCTATCCATATTGTGATAGTGAAAATTTGGGAGTCCTTGAACTAATTTTGAGGTCTTGGATCTAAACTTCCTCTGGAAGTTTAGGGGGTCTTCAAACTACATTTCCCATGATTCCTTGCTTGTGTAATCACATAGACAGGAAGAATAATAACATAGAGAAAAGTATAAAGACTGAGGACTAGATTGGTACTTCCTCTTTTCTGCCTGTGGAGCAGGAGCCAGGATGGGAGGAGGAGGCAACAGGATGCAACTTTCAAAATGACTTTTAGTAAGCCACATGGCTTTATTTTTCTAATAAATCCCAATATTTTTAAATCTATCCTTTTATACCCATTTTATTTCTTACTAAATCCAGAGTAATGTGTTGCTTGGAATTCAGGGAGGTACCATTTAACAGTATTTCACAAACTTCCTGTGGACATGTGGGGGACTTTGAGAATACATTTTCCGAGATCCAATGGGTTTCCAGTTTTAAAGTCAGACAACAGTAACCAATGTAGAGCGCAGCTTAAATTCAGAGGTTGGGCTTGAGACAACCTCTCTGGCATACAAAACAGACAAGATGGGAGAAGGTACTGGAGGCGGGATTTTTAAATAGCCAAGCGAGTGGTCTGATTTATTCTATCAAAAATGGGCCCAAATAAAATATTATTTTTTCTCATAATATCAGCCTTTATTAATTTTAATCCTTACAGTAAGAACTATGGGAGTAGAAATGCAGAAGAAAAGCATATGATTGATCACATGGTTTGATGAGTATAGCATTGGGGTTTTGACCTCAAATGATTGTTCTATTGCAAATATTAATAATATGGAATTAGATTTTGAACAATGATACCCCAGTGGAATTGCTTGTCAGCTCAGTGAGTAGAGAGGGAAAAGTGGAGGGAAAGAACAGGAATTATGTAACCATTGAAAACTATTCTGAATAAATTAATTAATTTTAAACATATTATCACTCTTAGAATAGTTAGAAAGAATATACATAGCTAGAAGTCTGTGAATTGAATTGAATTTGATGTGATGATATATATATATATATATATATATATAAAAGGGGTGAGAAAGAGGAATGAACTGAGTGAAGAGGGAAGGAGAGAACTCTAAGAGGTGGAGGTTGCAGATAGTTGGGGTGTGTTCTGGTAACCCCTTGCTCAAAGATTAGGGGCCAACTCTACTCACTCACCACCCCTCCTTACTGGGGAGACACTTGGGGTTACTAAATGAGTAGAGGTTCCCTAATTTGGATATGTAGGGGATGAAAGGTTAGAGGGAGATGTTGTCACTTGAAGGAGACCCAAGGGACACCCATCAATTGCTCAGAGCTGGGGTGTTTTGACACAAGCCTCCCCACTCCCTGATGCTGAAAGCTGTTAAAAATGGAGAGCTGCCTTTCTTCCACCCTCCACCCATATGGATTCTGTCCCCCTCCCAAAGTAACTGTTCGGATCTGACTTGAATCTCTTAATAAGAGTTTATTCAGGAAAACAGATAGATTGAGATTGACTAAAATGGAGATGGGTGCTGGGAAAAAGGGGTACAAGGGATTCCCTGAATCCTTATTCAGTCCTTGACTGGAATGGGTAATAGTAGAAAATATATCTGCATTCCCCAAATCCAGCTTCTCTGACCCTGAACCCCAACTAAGTATTCTCAAACCTAATATTATGACTTTCTACAAAGGAAGTCTGTTAAAGTAAAGGTTCAAGCAAGTTGGTGACCCACAGGGGCCAGCTCCCTTCCACTGAAGTCTAGGCTCCCTGGCCAAACTGAAGAACTGTAATATGTCTTCCAAGTTGTTCAGGAATGTTGGAGAATCAGACTAGTTGTAGTTGCTGAATGTCTTTGGGAAACTCTTCAGATTTGGGTTTTGAGGATACTGCAGGTCCCACAAAATCTTCTGCCTCCCACGTCCCTGTCCCTCCAGAGATAGAGAGAGTGAGTGAGTGTCAGTTGGTTCCTTCCCACATGTCTTAGCCCTCAGGCTGTCATCCTTCCCGGGTCCTTCCATGTTCCATCTGAGAATTTCAAAATGCAGTCTTGCTCCATACTCCTACAGAACAAAGGGAATTCATTATCTTATATGAAGATATTTGAAAGAATTAATAAAGTGGAGAAGGAGATGGGAGGTTTTAGGCAATGCTTGAACCTTGTTTTCTTTGGAATTATTTCAAAGAGGGAATAATATTTCCTCTCAGTTGTGTATAGAAACCTTTCTTATCCTATAAAGAAATAAGAGGGGAAAGTGAATAAGAAAGAAAGGGGTAGATAGTTGGGAGGTTAAATCAGGGGAGGTGGTGGTCAAAAGGAAAATATTTGTGACCAAGAAAAACCTGAAATGAAAGTCAGAGAAGGATAAATAGGAGGGAAATGACATGACAGGAAATATAGGGTAATCATAACTGTAAATGTGAATGAAATAAACTCTCCAATAAGATGAGATTCAATAGAAAAGTGGAATAAAAACAGAATCCTATGATAGATTGTTTATAAGAAACACATTTGAAGCAAGAAGACACAAACACAGAATAAAGGTAAGGGTATGAAACAGAATCTATTATGATTAAACTAAAGTAAAAAAGAAAAGTATGAGGTAACAATCATATCAAAAGGATATGGAAAAAGAAAGATAAAAGGAAAAATAAAAATAGATCTAATTAAAAGAGATGAGGAAGGAAGACATTCATAAAAGATACCATGGACAATGATGCAATACCAGTACTAAACCTACATGCACCAAAAGTTATAGCATCTGAATTCTTAAAGGAGATGTTAAATGACTTATAGGAGGAAATGCAGTAAAATTCTTTTAGTAGGGTACCTCAATTTCACCTCTCAGAACTAGACAAATCTAAACAAAAAAAATAAGAAAGTAGTTAAGGAGGTGAATAGAATTTTAGAAAAATTATATATAATAAACCTCAAGAGAAAACTGAATGGGAATAGAAACTAATATAACAAAAATGACCATATATTAGGGCATAAAAGGCTTACAATCAAATGTAGAAAAGCAGATATATTAAATGTGCCTTTTTCAGACCATAATGCAATAAAAGTTCTAATTGAGAAAGGGCCACAGAAGGAAAGTTTATAAATTAATTAGAAACTAAATAATCTAATCCTAAAGAATGAAGTCAAAGAACAAATCATAAAAGCACTAAATAATTTCATTATAGAAAATGGCAGTGAGATTACATATTAAAATGTATGAAATACAGCAAAAATGGTACTTATGAGAATGTTTTATCTCCAAACACTTTTGTCAATAAAAAAGAGAAAAAAGCAAATAAATGAATTGTCATTCAACTAAAAAAACACAAAAATTTTAAATCTCATTTAAACACCAAATTAAATAAGAAAAGGAGCTGATTTTATGAAAAAATAGACAAACTATTTGATTAATAATCAAAAGTATCACTATTAGAAATGGAAAGAGTGAAATCACCACCAATGAAGAATAATATAGAGCAATTATGATGAGGTATTTTGCCCAAATAAGTATATATGCCCTGAAAACTTGAAGGTTGATTTTGAAATGTTAATATTTCTTTAAGCAAAACCTCTTTGTTCCTATGTTATCTTCATGTTTTCAGCAACAATCTCTTTTGACTTCATCAAATGACCCAATTTATTTAATCTATATTTAATGAAATAATTAATTCTTCTTACTAGCTCCAAAATACTCAGACTGTTCATGGAAAAACAGATGTCACCTTGAAAACAGGTTGTAAAAAATTATAAAATCTCCCTCCCTGACCTCAATTTATAATTTATGATATGACTTCATTCAAGTAAATGATAATAAATGATTCCAAAATTTGTTTTTCAGAAGAGAAATGAATGTTTCATCCTGGAGTTTCTGGAATTGAATGGCTTCTACTGACTATCATGTTTTCCTCTACATTAACAATACTTTCCCCAGAATTTCATTTGCTTTGTTCCAGAACCCTTCCTTCTCAACTTGACTGTGAGCCAAGCGTGAGGCACCCATCTGCCCCCAAAGTCATTGACACACCTCATTAAAAAGAATGGGCATTGGAATGTGCCAAATAATAAATCAATTCACAGAGAAATGACAGACTTGGGGGCTAGGGGCTGGCACTTGTACTATTTCACCAGGTGAGCTGTGGTAGCAGCCAGTGGAACTGATGGCAGTAGCTTGTGTATTTCTCACAGAACTTTCTATCACTGGTAGATGAATGAACAGAATCCCTACTGAGAATCTTTGTTAAATGGATGCTCTTATACAAACCTTTCTATCCTTCTAAAATAAACACTGGAGCAGCTTCAACAAGGGAAAGAGAGACTTGAGAATGCAAAGTTATGTTATCATCAGTTCTCTGAGAAAGGTTTTGCTCTGAAATTTCCAAAATGCAGAAAAATGTGATGGAAGTGGAACATTCTTTTTTCATCTAAGCAAGCCCCAGGTACCCCATTAATATTAAAGATACAGTTTTCTGCTGATTTTTCCATCTGAAAAAACTTTGCATACATTTGCCAAACACAAAGTACTTGTTCTAGGGCAGTTGCCAGAAATTGAGGAGTTTTCTTTTTACCTCTCTCTTAGCCTACACCCATATTTCAGCTTGTTTCATTCTGCCAACTTCTTGTAAAACATTTTAATGGTAACCTATACCTAAATTCTGTTCCAGGACCGATTCTAAAGATAACTAGCTCATATATTTGACTGAAAGTTATGACTTCATATTTGAAAATAGCCAGATCCATTATTCTGAGGAGCATTTTGGAAATGTATAAAACCAAAATATGAAAGGAAAGAAGAAAAAAATAATGTGGTTTATAGGAAATGTGCATCAAGTATGGGGAAACTCCTTCTTATAAGTAGCATAATAAAGGAAAGGATTTTTTATTTAGACCTATTATGCAGCCAAAATTGAAATTCATTTTATTGCCACACATTTAATTTGTTCTACAATATTTACTTAGGCCTATCCACATATGTTGTTTACAAACTTTTCCCTCTAATAATCAATCAATCAACTAAATATCACCATTTATTAAACTCCTGTGTTGTGCCTGGAAACATGTTTAGTAATGAGGACATAAAAGAGACAAGAATGAAAGTCTGTCTTCTCAAGGACCTTGTAAGTCAGGATTTGATCTGGAGAGAAAATGTTAACAGAAATACCCATGACATAAAGACTACAGTAAAACATTTGCTTTTAATTGCATTTGACTTACTAGGACAAAATGCATTTCCAACAAAATATCTACCCTGCAAACATTGATAATTATAATTAATATTAATATAGTGCTTTAATTTTTGCAAAGCACTATATATGTGTATGTATGGATCTATCTATATTCTCATTTTTCTCTCACAAAATACTATTACAGGTATTATTATTATACCCTTTTATAGATGAGGTTACTGAATTTGAGAATATTTAAATGCCCAGAATAGCATTGCTAGTAAAAGTTTGTGGGAAAATTCAGATACATTTTAATCAGGACAATTTCTTTGATTTCTATTTATCTATTTGGATAAATGGAATTATACAATAGCATTATCCACTGTGTCATTTTGCTATGAAGTTAGTTCAGTTGATGGAAATATGAAGTACCCCATTAAGGAAAAGCAACCCAGGAAGCTAGTAGCTTTTGACACAGAATGAAAAAAAAATGCTCCAAGGCCAGCAAGAATCTTGGGAGAAAAATATCCATAATTTTTGTCTGTTGCCTCCTTTTAGAAGAGAATAGTGTTGCATGCTTGGTGGGTCCTTCTTTTATTTTCCTTGTAGGGAATCAGTCTCCCTAGGAGAAAAATGGGACAATTTCCAAAAATATACTTCTGTAAGTTACATTTAAGAAATGTATGTATATGTGTAGTACATGCAATGACTCTAGGATGTTCACTGTGAAAAACATTTAACATCATTTAACATCAAGATAAGGCTGTGAATCGCAAAGCACTTTTGAGAAGTACAATTGCAGATGAGTGATCCAAAAGGCAATGAAAAATGTGTGGTAGATATGGTGTCATGTTACTAACAATGATGTGATCTTAAGAAGTGGTGTAAAAGCTATTATCAGGGATATGTGTGATTAGAGAGAGGGGTGAATGGGTCATGCAGCAAATGTATGAAAGGAGGGATTGATAGACCATGTCCTAATTGATATTTATTAAATGTTTAGATATTATGGGAAAAATGTGTATTGAGAGATTGCTACTGTCATATTTACTCTGGAAATACATTTTCCAAAATCCTACATATAAGTAGTTTTCAGCATGATTGACTTATTCATTTATCCATTGATTATTTATTTATTTACTTATTGGAATTTTATTTTTCATTGCTATTATAGAAAAAAAGAATACACATACACACACACACACACATCCTCAGAACACAAGCATTTAGAAATCCACCCATGGGGCAGCTGGGTAGCTCAGTGGATTGAGAGTCAGGCCTAGAGGTGGGAGGTCCTAGGTTCAAATCCGGCCTCAGCCACTTCCCAGCTGTGTGACCCTGGGCAAGTCACTTGACCCCCATTGCCCACCCTTACCACTCTTCCATCTACGAGCCAATACACAGAAGTTAAGGCTTAAAAAAAAAGAAATCCATCCAATATGATAGAGTTGGAAGAAGTAATACATGCTCCATCTAAACCTATAGTATCACTAGACTGATTTATGATTGGAAAAATCCAAGGAAAAAATCACAGCCATTTTTTCCAGCTTAGTCAGCATAAGAAGTCAGTTCTGCAAGTACTGAAAATCGAATCGAACTTGGAGAATGTTGTATGAAACATAACAGTGGAAGGACTGACCTGGATCATGTACTTGTGTACTAGTCAGATCAAAGGAAGCCAATTACAGTCCTCAATCTCACAAGGGAAACAAATTTCTAGATCTAGTATGGAAGGGTCTGAGAGTGTCTAAAGAGTAGAGTTATAGGCCAACTATAAGTTTTGTTTCTTGCATGCGAGAGAGCTGCGCAATGGATGAAGAGTGGATTGAGGAGATGACTTTTATATAAACTATATGAGGAATCTGACTATATTAGACTGGTCAGGGGTAGTTTCAGGTCTGAAATTGTATTCTGAGCAAAGAATAAGAACAGAAAGGAAGAATATCTGTGTGGTTCTTTCCAGCCTCTATTAGCCAGGTACTTTGTATTTAGAAAAGGAAAATTAAAGGCTCCTAACCTCAGCCATCTTGATACCTGCATCATGTGACTGATAGCAGAGGAGAAAAGAGGAGGTTAGAAAGAAGATGATAAAGTTTGGAATATCATAATCCAAAAGATATATACTTACAACTAAAATTAATCAAAAAGTGAATATAAACTTAGAAGGGGGGAATGGACCTTTAATTGAAGTACTTCTAAGAATTGCTGATGAAAATATCAGAACTGAGTAGAAATTTTGAAAAACAAGAATCATAAGAAATAGAAAAATGGCAAATATAAACAAATTAGTAGAAGATACTAAACAAGGATAAAATATTTACCTCCTAATGAGGGAAATTATATAGTGTTTCCTCAAGAACCTAATAACACCATAGGGAATTAAATAACAAAGAGAGCGTGAAATCACTTTCATTATGTTTTGATGATCTTAAAAGAACAGAGAAAAGAGGAAAGGAATGTTAGGGGAAGAGTGGAGAAAAATCACCTCATATAATGGAATAATATAATGGAATAAGGCAAGTAGAAGATTATACAAATAAGGAGGAAGGAGTTGGAGTGAGAGACATTTGAAATTGTATCTGAAATGGTTAGAAGAGGGTAGAATACACAGAAACAGAATTAAACGAAGAAATATATTGCACTTAGGGAAGGAGTAGGAAACGGGGATGTTATAGGAGAATAAGAGCTCCTTCTTACTATTGATTATTATTTAAATCAGGGAAAGATAAGTCATAGGCAAAAATATGTAATTACAAAAGTGAAATAATAAAGAGGAACTTAAAAGGAAAGAAGAAACAATGAAAAAATTGATATTGATCCTAATAAGGGAAAAAATGAGGTACTAGGGGAGCAGAAGGAAATTTCATGAAACAGTACAGTGATACTGAACACACTCATTTTTGGTCACCACTTTTTTTTCTAGCAAAGAGGTAGGGAAAAGAAAAGAAAAGAATGCAGAGAAAAACAAAATAAGCATAACTATTAAGATAAATGGAATGAATTCACATATAAAATGGAAGCAAAAGAGAGAATGAATAATATAGTAGAATCCAGCAATATTCAGCAATAAAAATTTCCACAGTAATAAAATGAATTTTGGGATAATTTGTTATAATTTAGATTAAGTTAAAAAAACAAAATACAGTCATATTAAACATGATATCAGAAAAATGAAGAGCAAAAATGCATAAAATATTAAAAGCATATAAAATATAATTGATTTAGTAGAATAAAACAGCTGATCTGGAAAAAAAATCAAGTAGGTACAATTTAAGAATCATTGGACTCCATTAAAAGCATGATTAAAGAAAAATCAACCTTCTTTAAAAAGTATTGAAAAAGGGGCAGCTGGGTAGCTCAGTAGATTGAGAGCCAGGCCTAGAGACGGGAGGTCCTAGGTTCAAATCCGGCCTCAGACACTTCCCAGCTGTGTGATCCTGGGCAAGTCACTCTATCCCCATTGCCCACCCTTTCCACTCTTCCACCTATGAGCCAATACACAGAAGTTAAGGGTTTAAAAAAAAGTATTGAGAAAGTATTACTTCTTAATGTGGACAGGATTTCCCTTTAAAATATAACATTCAAAGCTTATCAAGCTAGTTGTCTCAGGTCAATTTAAACAAATCCAGCCAGACATTTACTCACTACGTTGTGTCATCCAATTATATCTTAATATGTCTTCATATATGTGAAAAAAAACCTGTCTTTCCTCTTTCTGCTTTTCTCTCTCAAATGAGAAACCGTAGTAAACATTAAATGACAGTTCTTAGATACTTCACCTCTTTTACTCTCTTAAAGGAACTGACTGAAATTGTAGCCATCATATCATGAACTTTAATCTCTCCGTGGTCAGTTAGGAATCTTCTACCTGAAGACTTTGTTTTAGTTTACTCTTCTACTTCTTCATGCAAATGAAACAGAAATGGCCTTTCCATTAGTAATGAATTTTTTTTCTCCTACTTAACTATTCCATCTCAGTTTCTTCAATTTCTTCACTATATTTTCAATGACTTAAATCAGAACTCAGTGAAACAATACCATAATGTATAACCAGTTATCAATCCTTGTCCACAATCTAAGCTTTTGAAAATTGCATGTTTATGCTAAGGTTTTGCTAGTTTGTAATAAAATTTCTTTCTCAATCTTCCTTTAAAAACATGTAATTGTTTGCTAATCATATTCTGTAATTACAAGAGATCTATCTTCTCTAAATTTTTCTAAAGTTCTGTCCAATTTAGGCAGCTAGATGGCTCAATTTATAAGAGAGTCAGACATGGAGATGGATGGACTCAGGTTCAAATATGGCTTCATATACTACCTATCTGTGTGACCCTGGGCAAGTCACTTAGCTCCAGTTTCCTAGACCTTACTACTCTTTTGCCTTAGAAGAGATACTTAGTATCAATTCTAAGGCAGAAGATAAGAGTTATTTAAAATATTGTGTTCAGATCCTTAATTTCTTCATCTTCTGCTTAGATTTGTCTAAGACTGAATTGGGCATTATGTATTGTTATAAGCTGCTTTTAATATAATAATAACTATTCATACATATATATATATCTCCATATGAAATAGTATCTTTGAACACAATATTTCCTTGTTTATCTCTTTTTTGTTATACACACACACATACATATATATATAGAAAGAGACTAATCTAAATTCATGATTGCTACTCTCATTTTAACTCCATGTGAATCTTTGTTACATGTATAGTTCTTTTAAATTACATATTGTCCCATTCTCTTTTCTAATCCAATCCGCTAATCTTTTATTTTTTTTTTCCATTTTGTGGGTTAGTTCACCTCTTTCTGATTCACAGTTATGGTTAATTGCTCATTCCCTTCTATACTGTCCTTCTACATTTGTTTGTTTACTTATACCTTCTTTACAAATATAAAGCTGTCAAGAGAAGGGATTTGTCTGATGCTTATGATCTTGTATGTAAATGAAACAATCTCTTTCCTTTCTGTTGCAGCTCTTTTTTTCCTCCCAACTCTTCCCTTGATCCCATTTTTTATTTTTCTTCCTTTTCTTTAATCCCTATCTTTACATTCCTCTCTCTATAATTCTAGATGGTTTTATGATTATTCTTATTTATCCTGTTCTTTCATTTAGAAATTTCTAGTCTTTCCTTGTCCCTGTCCTCTCCTACTTCTTGTTTGAAGTTAATGTTTTTATATACTGAGATCTGTGTGTGTGTGTGTGTGTGTGTGTGTGTGTGTGTGTGTGTGTCTTCTTTTTGATAGGGTAGTTAGGGATAGGAGAGGTGTTAACTTGAAAGTCATGGATTGCCCATTTTCTCCTATTTCTCCATGACCACAAATCCTTTAGCTTATGTAGTTTTCTTAGGTATCACTAATTTGCCTCCTTGTCCCTCCTTTTTGCTTTTTAAGACCACAAACTCAGATTATTTTTAGTTTTAATGGATAAGTGGTCTTAAGTTATAAACCTTTATTTCTTGCTTTGGGGAATATCATATTCCAAACTCTCTAAGTAATTTTTAATGGCATCTGTGACCTTATTTTGACTCATTGGCATTGGAAATTGTATTTCTTCTTTTCTTGGAGATTTTTCTTAGACCTCGAAGCTTTGAATTTGTCTGTTCATTGAAGTATTCATTATTTTCACTTTGAACTTTGGTTCTTAGAATTCTGAATGAATGGTGTCCACATGTTTTCTGATTATAGTTTTCTGATTATTTAAAAATTCATTTTCTTTGAACCTTTGGTTCAAAGATTAGTTATCTTTCTATATTTCTTCTTTAAAAATGTTTTGTTTTAATAGTCTATTTTGTTAATAAGGCTTTCCACCACTATTTTAAGGTATCAGTTTTCCAAAGTATCAAGTTTCCTTGCCATTCTTTCCACCCTAACTTTTACCTTCTCTATCTCTTGTTTTACTCCTATGGTAGTCCCTTAGTCCCTATAGCCAGAGAATTTCAATCTGAGGCTTTACCTGGATTTGTTGTGGAATCACTATACTCTTTTAATTTCATCCTCTAAAATTCTTTTAACCAAATATCTTAATACTTTTTAAGGTTCTCCTTGTTTTGCTCATGGGAGATGGTAGTGGTGGTAATTGCTATTTTTTGGTTGAGCTCTGCAATCAAATCACATGGGTAGGGCCTGCCTTCTCCCAAGAAGAATCAGATGGACCAGGCTCCTCATTCAAGGATCTCTGAGATTGCTTCAGTGCCAGTCTCTGCCTGAGGACTCTCTCTTATCCTATGAATCCAGGACCTTCAACAGCTATATATTCTGCCTATATGTTCATTCCTTGCTCTGTTCCCGCTGGGCTTAGAAGCTACTCAAGTACTGGGATCCCACCACAAATTTCTAGGAATTTTCAGGCTAGATTTTGCCAAGTTCTTTGCTCCAGCCATTGGTACCACTTGAACCCTCCCTAGAATACTCCAACACTGTTCTCTTTATGAGGGTAGGGCCTGATTTTAGGCCCATTTGGAACTGGGCCAGCCTTAGAATCTATTTCCAGCAGTATTGTGTTGGAGCCAACTAGAATGTTTTGAGAATGTTCTTAGTCATAGTTAGTCATAAATTTGGGAAAGACTTGGGGATAGCTTCAACCACTGATAGGTTTGGACAGGGGCTCTGGTCTGGACTGCTTTGACCAATCTAAATTTGCTCTTCTACATTCACAACCCTAGGGGATGGCTCAGGTTTTATAAACATAGTGCCTAATACTGGTGACATCCTTGTGTGACTCAAAGAGAAGCAAAATACATAACTCCAGCTTTTTCTTTCCCTACTCTTCACTGAGGGTAATGAAGATTTTCATTCTTACTAAAAGGGGATGAGGTTGAGACCAGAGACCATCTCTGTTTTCCTCAGAGAGAAAAGGTAGAGGTTAGACGTATATTCACTTGCTCTCTTAAATTTTGTTCTTCTAGGGTATATAATTAAATTTCATCTAACTTTTGATCACTTGGTCATTTTGGGAGAAAAGAGAGCCCCAAACCCTGACTCCTTTCTCACCTAATACCAGAGAATTGGTAATAATGAAAACACAGAGAGAATACCAAAGAAACTCATTCATCCAAATCAAGCCAAAATCGAAATCAGAGAAGGTAAACATATTTATGTATATACATGCAGAGATGCATATAGATGGATGAATATATACATATACATACATATACACACAAAAAATGGGTGTGTATGTGTGCATGTGTGTATGTGTTACTGTAGCAATTTTTGGTAGAGTACTGAGGATCAGGTCATACCCTCTTTCTTGTATCTTGGTTTCTGATTCTATTTCTGATTGTCCAAATAGATGCTGCCCTTTTCTCTATCTCTGTGTCTCCCTTATGCAATTCCCACTGTGAGTACTTTGTCATCTTCACTGCACACCTGAGATATCTCAAATTTATTATTATTATTATTATTATTATTATTATTATTATTATTATTATACTGTGAGGTGGTCTTAGGCTTTCTACAAAGTTCATTCTCTTTCATTAAGTAGATACTTACAAGTGGCTGATTCTGACTTCTATTGTGGCCCTGACAATCCTTCAAGCCTCTTGTAGGAATATGAGATATCGACCCATATATTAACTTTTTTTAAACATTTATTAATATTCATTTACCACAGTGTATCAGTCTCTGTGTACAATGTTCTTCTGGCTCTACTCCTTTCACTCTGCATCAATTCCTAGAGTTCTTTCCAGTTCACCTGGAATTCCTCCAGTTTATTATTCCTTTTAGCACAATAGTATTCCATCACCAGCATATACCACAATTTGTTCAGCCATTCCCCAAATGAAGGACATACCCTCCTTTTCCAGTTATTTGCCACCACAAAAAGTGCAGCTATAAATATTTTCATACAAGTCTGTTTATCTATGATCTCTTTGGGGTACAAATCCAACAATGGTATGGCTGGATCAAAGGGCAGGCATTCTTTTATAGCCCTTTGAGCATAATTCCAAATTGCCATGCAGAATGGTTGGATCATTTCACAACTCCACCAGCAATGCATTAATGTCCCAATTTTGCCACATTCCCTCCAGCATTCATTACTCTCCCCTTCTTTCATTTTAGCCAATCTGCTAGGTGTGAGGTGATTACTCAGAGTTGTTTTGATTTGCATTTCTCTAATCATTAGAGATTTAGAACACTTTCTCATGTGCTTATTGATACTTTTGATTTCTTTACCTGAGAATTGCCTATTCATGTCTCTTGCCCATTTTTCAATTGGGGAGTGGCTTGATTTTTAATACAATTGATTTAACTCCTTGTATATTTGAGTAATTAGACCCCTGTCAGAGTTTTTTGTTATAAAGATTTTTTCCCAATTTGTTGTTTCCCTTCTGATTTTGACTACATTGTTTTTGTTTGTACAAAAGCTTTTTAGCTTGATATAATCAAAATAATTTAATTTACATTTTGTAATTTTCTCTAACCATATATTAACTTTTTTTTTAAACCCTTGTACTTTCGGTGTATTGTCTCATAGGTGGAAGATTGGTAAGGGTGGGCAATGGGGGTCAAGTGACTTGCCCAGGGTCACACAGCTGGGAAGTGGCTGAGGCCGGGTTTGAACCTAGGACCTCCTGTCTCTAGGCCTGACTCTCACTCCACTGAGCTACCCAGCTGCCCTCCATATATTAACTTTTAAAAAAGGAAATTCCAGTTATCATTACAAATGAAATTCAATAGCAACTTGAAGACTTGGAGTAAGAAAGATTCCCCTTTGCTGAATTCTCCTGTTCAATTTATCTTCATCCCTTGCCTTACTCAAAGATTAAGTCCTAGTATATATATATATATATATATATATATATATATATATATGTAAGTATATATAAAATCACTCTCCTAAGACACTTTTCTCTTTGAAGAGAGTGAATGGAAAAAATTAAAGAGAATTCAGAAAAAGGCATAAGGCCTTACTCTCAGGCTAAAGCAATGATGGTGAACCTTTTAGAGATGGAGTGCTAGACCTCACCCACACCCCACACTCCAGACTGAGGGGCATGTCTGCCCTCCTCCAGAGACCGAGTACCATGAAAAGTGAAGTTTTCTGGCCATCCATCTGTCATTTTCTTTGATCGTGGAGCCTGATTTTGCCTCTAGTGTCATGCTCAATATTTTTATCAACTCTACAAATGCCTTTCTCCCTGAATCGTTTTATTGAAATAGTTTTTCCAAAAGTCAAGAAAGATTTGGAAATAGAGGGAGAAGCATTGTCTAACTGAAAGGCGGGAAGAGGGTGGGAAGGTGTGGAAAAGTATGTTCTGCCCAGATCATGGGTCCAAGGGTGGACAATGGAACCTACAGAAAAACCTTGAGGATCATCATACTCTGGGTTCTATTGAGAATGTGTTTTCATTTGCCTATAAGTAGATTTCCCTGAGATGGAAAAGTCAGGGGAATGGGCCAGGGAATAAAATGTCTAGTAGAGTAAAAAGAGGAGCTATGTATTTTAGGTCAAGGGACAAATTGTAAACTGTTTCCTTGCACATCATACCAAGTCTCGTCATTTCTACTTCTAACCATATTACTCCAATAAGTCACCTTCTCTACACTGACCACAACTGTCTCCCTTGTGCAGGCTCTCATCACCTCATACCTGAACTATTATAACAGCCTGTTTGTCACTCTCACTGCCTTGTCTCTCACCACTTTAGTCAAAACAATGTAACACAAAGTTTATAAATACTTTGGTGATATTTATGAATCTTTAGCTTCTGTTTAAATACATTATTATCATTATTACAGATTGTAGTATATATTTGAGAGCAGAGATGTCTTTTAAATTCTTTTTTCTTTCTGATCATGGTTGTTGAACTACTGGATCTATTGTCAATTGGCTTTTGACTCCATTGTGACTTTCTGATCAACTTATGATTTGGGGACATTCCTGCTATTTAGTGTCTGGGGGATGGTTGTAATGTTGTTTATCTCTGCTTGAAGGTTCTGTATGAACTTAGGTATTTTATTAATATTTTGAAGGAAGTCTTAGTTATTTAATACTTCTCATCATATATGGTCTCAGTTTTGACCTGAACACATAGGAGTGGAAAAAAAAAAAACAATTTATCAGGCATTATTTGTTTTGCCTAGGCTTTGTTTCCTAAGAGGCTAATCAGGCTGCATGCTGTTAATGATTTTAAATCCTTTAGGCATGGAGACTTGAATGGGGTTATTGTAAATGCCTTTTAGGGGACCTTATGTAATGCTGCACTGAGAAGGAAGGTCTGCTTTTTGAATCTGATGAACAGTTTGTTTCCTGCACAAGCTATTTTTATTTACACACAGGTAAAAAACTACTTTTTTTTTTTTTTTACACACAGGCCTAGAGACTGGAGGTCCTAGGTTCAAGTCCGGCCTTGGACACTTCCAGCTGTGTGACCTTGGGCAAGTCACTTGACCCCTACTGCCCACCCTTACCACTCCTGGGCCAAGGACGGTCCCTAGCCCGTGTGAAAAAAGGAGGAGGGTTGGGCATGGGGCTGGCAACCCCACCCTGTAAAAAAACTACATCTGCTAAAGAAACTGCAACCTAAAGTAGGGGCAGCTGGGCTAGCTCAGTGGATTGAGTGCCAGGCCTAGAGACGAAAGGTCCTAGGTTCAATTCCAGGCTCAGATACTTCCCAGCTGGGTGACCCTGAGCAACTGTGTGTCCCATTGCCTACTAGTTGTGGCCCTATGCTCCTAGAATGGAGTCCCAGGATAAAAAAAAAAAATTTGGGGCAGCTGGGTGGCTCAGTGGATTGAGAGCCAGGCCTAGAGACTGGAGGTCCTAGGTTCAAGTCCGGCCTCGGACACTTCCAGCTGTGTGACCTTGGGCAAGTCACTTGACCCCTATTGCCCACCCTTACCACTCCTGGGCCAAGGACAGTCCCTAGCCCTGATGAAAAAGGAGGAGGGTTGGGTGTGGGGCTAGCAACCCCACCCTGTAAAAACTACATCTGCTAAAGAAACTGCAACCTAAAGTAGGGGCAGCTGGGCTAGCTCAGTGGATTGAGAGCCAGGCCTAGAGGAAAGGTCCTAGGTTCAAATCTGGGCTCAGACACTTCCCAGCTGGGTGACCCTGAGCGACTGTGTGACCCATTGCCTACTGGTTGTGGCCCTATGCTCTTAGAATGGAGTCCCAGGATAAAAAACAAAACAAAACAAACAAACAAAAAAAAAAACTACAGAGCTGATGCTGCATATTCTCATAGAAAATATGTAAATGTAAATTTTCTAAGCATTATTATTTACTAAAAGGTTTTTTTTTAATTTTCTGCCTCACTGATTCAAACACTCTAGATCATGAACTTGCATCTGGGACTAGAAAGTATGTGGCCTAAATGATCATATAATTCACAATTTCTTAAAATTCAATATTATTCCATTGTATTCAGCTATCAGAAGTGTTTTTATTTGAATATTCCTTTTGTGGATCATGTTTTTCAAATGGTCACTTATAATTATAATTCTCTTTTTGATAAAAGCTTATCCATATTATTTTCTTATAAAAATTTTTATTTTACCAATTTAATATAATAAAAATTTTTCTCATAAGTTTTCTGAAGTTTTATAATTCAAATTGTCTCCTTCCCTCCCTTTTCTCCCTCTTTCTGGAGATGGGAAGCAATTTGATCTGGGTTATACACATATTATGCAAAACAAATTTCCATATTCTTCATTTTTGTAACAAAATAATCATATAAAACAATCCCCCATTCTCCCCCCAAAACAAACAAAAGTATAAAATAGTATGCTTTGATATGCCTTCTGAATCTAAGAGTTCTTTTTCTGGAGGGGGAGAGTATTCTTGTTATAAGTCCCTCACACTTGTCTTCGATCAATATTTTGCTGATAATAGCAAAGTTTTTCACAATTGATCATTCCACAATAATACTGTTAGTCTGTACAATATCCTTCTGGTTCTTCTTATTTCACTCTGCATCAGTTTATGTAGGTCTTTCCAGTTCTTTCTGAAATCATCTTATTCATCATTCCTTATAGCACAATAGTATTCCATCACCATTATATACCACAATTTATTCAGTCATCCCACAATTGATGGGCATGCCCTTAATTTTCAATTCTTTGCCACTACATCTCAAGAGTTAGACATTTGACAAATCTTAATTTTAAATTACTTTTCATGTTCCAATAGATTTCCTAAAACAAACACACTTTTCTCTTCAGTTTTCTTCTGAGAAACTGAGGGTTTTTTTGAGACAGTGGAAAGAGGAAAATTTCAACTAACCTATGCTAAGACTTATGGAATGGTCTCAACTATATCTCCTAGAAATTTTTTGAAAGTCATTAAGACTTTTGAAAATGTTCTGTGGTTATTAATAAATGGAATCTTTCAAAAAAATGTGGGCAGAACCAGTTTTTCTGGCTGGGAAAAAAGTGAGTTGCCAGCCACTTATGGAAGGGAGGATTAGAGGGAAAAGTTTGGTCATTTTGAATTCGCTATTTCTGAGAGAGAAAAGATTGTTTTATCTATAAGTAGTTTCAAGTCTCCTCTGATTTTCAGTCCTTTGATCTTTTAAAGGGACCTAGTCTAGAGGCAATGTTGGGTATAGAGGAGATACATAGTTTTACTCCTTGCTGTAAAATCTTCTTCTTGACCCCCAAAATCTTTTCTACCAAACCAAAAGAGAAAAGTTTTTCTTACCTGAAATTCTGTGAATGCCAATTGAAGCTCACTTTGAGCGCCATTCTCTTGAGATCTGCTCAACAAATTACTTTTGGGTCTATGAACCAGGATGAGAAAAATAAGTCTGGGATTATAGGAGGGCCAAACTGACAGACTGATAGACAGACACACAGAAATCCTCTTAGTGAACAGTGGAAAAGTTTAAAGATTTGGGGTAATGAAGGTTTTATACCTTAGTACATGGTCAGGTTTTGTGTATATACCTTCAGGTACTACTGAAAAGAAGGTATATTCCCTTTTATCCCCTTCCCATTTTCTCCAGAGATGTATTAAATTTAAGTTTCCTAAAATTTCACTCATTTTTTAATTTCTCTCTCTTTTTTTTTTTTTGGCTAGATTAATCTAGCTCTGAAAGGGGAAGATTGAGTTCCCCAATCAGTATAGTTTTATTGTTGATTTCCTCCTAAAGTTCATTTAATTTTTCTTTTAAAAAATTGGAGGCTATACCATTTTGTGCTTATATGTTTGGTATTGTTAATACTTCATTGCCTATAGTACCTTTTTTTTTTAATTTTTTTTAAACCCTTGTACTTCGGTGTATTGTTTCATAGGTGGAAGATTGGTAAGGGTGGGCAATGGGGGTCAAGTGACTTGCCCAGGGTCACACAGCTGGGAAGTGGCTGAGGCCGGGTTTGAACCTAGGACCTCCTGTCTCTAGGCCTGACTCTCACTCCACTGAGCTACCCAGCTGCCCCCCCCATAGTACCTTTTTATTAAGATGTCATTTCCTTCTTTACCTCTTTTAATCAGATCTGTTTTTTTAACTTTGTCAGATAATGATTTCTACTTCTGCATTATTATTGTTTTTTTTATTCAGCTGAAGAAAAATGGATTCTGGTCCATGTCCTTACCTTTACTCTGTGTGTATCTGCCTGCTTCAAATGTTTTTCTTGTTAACAACATATCATAAGATTCTGGTTTTTAATCCACTCTATCTACTTCTGTTTTGTGGATTAATTCATACCATTAGCATTCACAGTTATAATTGCCATCTTTATATTAGCCTATTTTATTTGCCCCTTTTGATCCTGCTCTTTCTCCCTCCTTTCACTCTGTCCCTCCTCACTAGTGTTTCATTTTTAATCTCAACCTTCAGTTCCTCTTCTCTTATATTACTAACCTCCTGTAAGAGGGGAAACTAGATATTTAAGTTATGGTCACCAGGAATCAGATGAACTCAATTCCAAATTAAAATAGACCCAAGTCAGGATGACTTTTATGGAAGTTTATTTACAATTAGGAAGGTTGAAGGTAGGGAAATTGAGAGAGAGAAACTCTAGCCTGGACCAGCGGTCCAGACCAGGTAAGAATTTAGAGGCCCCAGCAAAGGAGCACAGAGGTTAACTAAACAAGGCTTCTAGCCATGAGGCCTTTTACAATTAGAGAGGCAAGAGAGGCCTCCTTGAGGCTAGAGCCTCCAGAAACACCAATAGAGGAGAAAGGAAGTCAGCCTAACTTACCCACGTGACAATTCAGAGGGAAGCTGCCTGAGGTCTCAGCAGAGATCCTTGAACATCAAGTTCAAAGTGCCAACTGCCTCCAAAGGAAGTTTAACAGATAGCATCTTTTGTCACTTCCTGCATCCACCTTCAATTTCAAGTGGACAAATGGCAGCCTCAACACTGTTTTGGACTGCACAAAGGGCAGTCCCTTGTTCTTGATTTGTTACTTATTGTCACATATGGGTAACTAATCTTCCCATCCTCACTTAATTTTAATTTGGGTGGGTTGACATTATTTCTGATGGCTAGAGTCTAACAATGAATGAGGATGAGCTAATTCCATTTACATACTCCCCATCCCCCATCTTATTCCCCTCCTGATTCTTTATAGGGTAAGATAGGAATCTATATCCTAAACAGTATGGTTGATATTCCATTCCCTCTCTTCATCAATTCTGATGAGAGTAATGCTTACATATTGCCTATCATTATCCTCCTCCTCCTCTACAATTTAATGATTTTTTTGTACCTCTTCAAGTGATATTATTTACCATATTTTACCTCTTTCTTCCCTTTTATCTCAGTGCAATCCTTTTTCACCCTTGATTTCTTTTTTGCATGTCATCCTAAACTGGTTATTTCTACAAACCCAAATGTGTACTCCTTTTAAGTGCTCTGTTATTAATAAAAAATTTTAGTTACAAATATATTTCAATCTAAGAATATAAACAGTTCAACCTAATAAAGTATCTTAAATTTTCTCTTTCTTATTTGCCTTATCTGTGATTCTCTTGAATCTTGTATTTGGACCTCAAAATGTCTGTTTATATTTAGTCTTTCCAATAATTTAAAATCTTTTTTATTAAATAAAATGACAATTCCTCCTCCTAACACCCCTATCATACCCCACCTCCACACTCCAGAAAGAATATACTCATTTTTGCTGGGTTGGTGATTCTTGGTTCCTTTGCCTGGCAGAATATCATATTCTAAGACTTCTAATCCTTTGATGTAGAAGTTTCTAAGTCCCGAGTAATGCTAACTATGGCTCTATTTGAATTGTTTCTTTCTGTCTGCTTGTAGTATTTTTTCCTTGACTTGGTAACTTGAATATTCTTGGAAGTTATGATTTGAGGATTTGTTTTATCTGTGGATTCTTTCAATTTCTATTTTACTTTTGTATTCAAGAATATCAGGGCATTTTTCTTTGATAGTTTCTTGTAAGATGATGTCTCTAGACTTTTTTTTTTCTTTTTTATTGATCATGACTTTCAGGTAGTCCAATAAATCTTAAATTGTCTCTCCTGAATCTATTTTCCAGGTCATTTGTTTTTTTAATGAATATTCCATATTTTCTTCTTCTTTTGTAGAAGATTTTTGTTTTATTGTTTCATGATGTTTCATGAAGTCATTAGCATCTATTTGTCCAATTATAATTTTTAAGTTTTGATTTTCTTCTGTGACTTTTTGAAACTCATTTTCCATTTGGTCAATTCAATTTAAAAAAAAAAAACTTGTTTCTTCATTGGACTTTTCGCTTCTTTTTAAATTTGGCCTATTTTGCTCTTTAAGCTCTTATTTTTCTTTTGTATTACTTTCACTTCTCTTCCTCATTTTTCCTCGGCCTCTCAATTAATTTTTGAATTTTCTTTTGAGCTCTTCCTGAGACTAAACCTCATCCCCACTTTTCTTTGAAGTGTTGTGTGTGGCTGCTTTGTTCTCACTGTCCCTTTCTGAGTCTATGCCTTGCTCTACATTTGTCAGCATAAAATTTTTCTAAAATTAGGTGGTTTTTTTCTGTTTGCTCATTTAACTAGCATTTTTTTAACTTTTACTTTTATCTTAAGGGTTGGCTATGTTCCCAGTTGAGAGTTTTCCTCTCTGCCGCCCTCAACTCTAATTCTGGGTTTCTGTAAGTTTCAGTTTCTCCAAGGTGGTATGAAGGCCTATGGGCTGGGAGCTCTAAAAGCCACTTCACCCTGCAGACAAATTTTCCTATAGGGACTTCTGATAGCTTGTACGTCTCAGAGCACTTTGAGTTACCATATGCTGAGTCTCAGGGCCTCACCTCAGGCCTCACCTCTAGCAAGGGCTCTGAGCTTCACTTTAGATTCATGCAGGAAAGGTGTACTGCAATCTATCTTGTCTTTTGGTTTGTGTTTTCACTGCTGGGTTGGGCCAAGCTGGCCTTACACCAGCCTGGTGTACTGTGTACTGTGTTGTGATGGAGCTAGTGGTTACACTAAAAGCTTGGACAGGGGCTCTGGGCCTCCTCTTAGGCTTCAATAAACCAGGTGCAATGGACTGCCTTATGAGACCTTAGGATCTCACTGCAAGATTGGACTAGTGCTTAGAACTTTGCCTTAGTCATATCTTGGGGTCTCAAATTTGGCCTGTTCCCAAGTTCAGAACTGGGGGGTGGCAACTAGTACTTCTTAGTGTGTGACTTTGCTTCCAGCTGCTCTCCACTCTCACCTCTGTGAAAAAAAAGACCCTCCATGACTACCTTCCAAGTTCTTTCCTTCAGAAGTGTGACTTTGCTCCATCCCCTTACTGGTTCTGTCACCTCAGTATTTGTTTTGAGGTGGTATTTTAAGATTGGTTTTAAGATTCTCAGAGTAGATCCAGCTTTCTGTGCTACTCTGCCATGTTGTGTCCTATTTACATTCTTTAAACACTAATTAAAAGGGATTAGTTCCTGGTTTTATACATTTTCATCAGTCTCATAGATAGATTAGGTATCAGGCTGCTCTTGCTATTTTTTTTCAACTTGATAATTTCTTTTTGCTTAATCTTAATTGATTTTGTATTTTTCTTTTATTGGACATGATCAAAATAGTTTACTTTGTCTTTTATAATTTCTTCTATCAGAAATAGTAAATTACTGTTTGACAAACTGAAAGCATTGGATCCAAGCTTTTTGAAGAACTCACTATTCTACAAAATATTCTGAGAAAACTGGAAGATAGTATAGAAGAAACTAGACAAAGACAAACATGTCATGCCATATTCAAAATGAAGTAAAATTAATTGTATGATATAGAAATATTGGGTTAAACCATAAATAAATCAGAGAAGCATGGTTTACCTATTAGTTGTATGTTTAAGGGAAGAATTTTTGTCTAAACAAGACAGGAGAACATTATAAGATGTAAAATAGATAACTCTGACTACATTAAATGAATGTTTTTTTTTTCCAGAAAACAAAAACAATACAACCAAGATTAGATGGGAAATGACAAACTGGGAAAAGCATATGCCTCTGACAAAAGCCTCAGTTCTCAAATATATAAAAAACTGAGTAAAATTTATAAGAATACATATCATTTCTTGAATGAAAAATGATCAAAGGATATGAAAAAGCAATTCTCAGATGAAGAGATTAAAATATCTGTAACTTATGAAAAAAATTCTCCAAACTGCTATAAATTAGATTAATGTAAGTTAAAAAAGCTCTGAGGTACCATCTCACAATATCAGATTAATATGACCAAAAAAAGAATGATAAATGCTGGAGGGGATGTGGGAAAATTTGGACACTAATATCTTATTGGTGGAGCTGTGAATTAATGAAACCATTCTAGAGAACAATCTGCAACCACGCCCAAATGGTCAGAAAACTGTGCATACCCCTTGACCCAGCAATACTGTCTATTCCCCAAAGAGATCGAAGATAGGGGAAAGGACCTACTTGCATAATAATATATAGAGAAGCCCTTTCTGTGGTAGTGAAGAACTAAAAACTGAAGAGATGTCCATCATTTGGAAAATTATTGAACAAGTTATAGTATATGAATGGAATGGAATATATAATGTGTCATAAGAAACAACAAAGGCAATTATTACAAAACCCTGGAAAAACTTATTTGAAGTGATTCAAGCAGCAAAGTGAGCAGAACCAGAAGGATGCTATACACAGTAATAGCAATCAAGTACAATAATCAACTATGAATGACAACTATTATCAGCAATGAAAGTATCCAGGAGAACTCCAAGGAACTCATCATGAAAAAAAAATATTCCTAGAGAAAAAAATGGGCTAAATCTGAATGCAGATTGAAGCATACCATTTTCACTTCATTTCCTACATAAATTTTTCCACTATTGTAAGCAATATGTCTTCTTTCATGACATGATGGACATGGAAACATGTTTTTAGTAACATATAAAATCAATATAACTTACCATCTTGGGGAAAGGGTAGGGTTGAGAAGGAGGGAGAGAATATGGATTGCAAAATGTCAGAAATTATTATTGAAAATTGTACCAAAATGTAATCCAGAAAAAAAATTAAATACTTAAGTTACCATTATGTAGAAAGACTTAAATATAGTCTTTGAAGAGCTGTATATATGTCTCTCTCATATATGTAGTTGTATATTTGTTAGTGTAATTGTATATATGTACATGCATTCATGCATAAAATACAAGCATGCCAACACAAGCACACACATATGCACATGTAAATGTACATGTGTGTACATGCTCTGAGCTAGTATCCACAGGCTTCACCAGACTGCCAAAGGGGGTCAGTCACACACACACACACACACACACACACACACACACACACACACACACATACACATGCACACATACAAGGTTTAGAAACTATTTAAAATGTTTTTATTCTCAAATGCATTTCATTGTCATTTTATCTAGTTCTTATAAAATTCTTTGCAATTTTAATGATATAGCATCAAATCTATTAGTACTGTTTGAGATATGCTGATGATTTTTGTGGACTTATTTTGCATCCTGCCATTTTGTGAAGATCATCAATCACAAAGCTGTTTCTTCAGTGATTCTAAGTTTTCTAAGAACATCATCACCTCAGTCCATCAAACATTTATCAAATTCTTTGTGCCAACTGTTCTGCAGATATTAGAGATACAAAACTGAAACAACCCCTCTTGTAGCTGCTTGAAACAAAAGATATATGCAAAGATTTCAGCATTTTAATTGCTATAATTTTCTCTCTTTGAATATCACATGCTAGGAGGTTCCATAATCTAGCTTGGTGTAATGTAAAGAGAATGAGACTTCATTTCAAGAAATGCCAGAACTGAATCTTTCATGTGATAATTTATTAGCTTATGATGATAGAAAAATCACTTAAAAGAGAAAAGCAAAAATGGTCACCTAAGTAGAAAGAACATCTGTTCTTTCTCATAGCACTTTCAATGAATTTGGAGGAAGAACACCAGGTAATTTAAAAATGCAAGGGAAAACCATAGCAGAATGTTTATCAGGGCAGGTCATAAAAGGATATACTTTAAAACCCCGTAGGTACTGAAGTGGTCTAAGAAGCCACAGGCAGAGATTTCTACCAACTGCAGGTATACACAAAGTCTTGAAGAATGGGACAAAATTAAGAGAGAAGTTACATAACTGGTCCCATAGTGTGGTATCAGAGCCTGCCAACTTAGGCTGTAGGAATTTTAAATTGACACCAGAAGAGTCAAGGAAGGGCTGAGAATGCAACTGAGTAAATAGGTCTCATAACTGAAGCAAGGGGTGAGTTTGAGTGCCTTCCAACTAAATGAACAGGAGATGTGATCAAAAGCAATCATCTAGGGTTTTGACCAGAGGTAAGGTTTTTTTTTTTTTTTTTTCCTGGTTAAGATGGTGGCAGAGTAAAAAGCAGCTGCCTGACCTCTCCTAACCTTATAAGCATATAAGACTCCTCAAGGGGACATAAAAACAAATCCAGATGAGCCAAGGGACCACACAACAGGGTGCAACACAGAAGTACGTGGAATCAGGGCATTTCCACGCTATAAAGGGGTGAAACAGCTCTCACTAAAATGCAAGCTGAAAAAGCCCCTCCCCCACTCCCCACACCACATACAGTTCCAAAGCCAGCTCACAAGAGTTAAAGCAGGTTTGGGGCACCCAATAAGTCATTGGCAGCTCCAGGGCCTCTTCCTGAGAGCAGCAAGACTTAGGACCCCAAGAGACTAAAGAATGCACATGGACTTTGAATACAGACTGTGAGCTCTGGTGCCGCTGAAGGCATTGACTTAGGCATGGAAAAGGATCTTGACCACAGGCTTGCACCTCTAGTGGGGACCCTGTGCAGATGGGAGCACAGCTGTAGAAGCAGAGCCCTGAGACTGTTGAAGGAGCTTCAGGCAGAGGGGCAGAGTGGGGGGACCACCAGGAGGTGTGACCCCAAGAACAACCTGAGATCTGAGACCTCGGGAGCCTAGAGAGCACAGACAGACCCTGAATTGGAGGATAAAGTGCAGAAGGGGCTGGGCTAACAATAATGGCAAGCCAAAATCAGGAACCCTAGAAGAGAAAGATCATCAAGAAGAAATCTGTAACACTCGACAATTTTTACACAGAGAAAATCCAGACAAGAGAGCAAACAGCAGAGGAGAACAAGCAAGTAACCATATCCAAACCTTCCCAAAATAAGGAAAACTGGTCACAAGCTATTGAAGAGTTCAAATCTGAAATGATGAGAAAGATGGAAAAGATCTGGCAAGAAAATAACAGTTCAAAAGGCAGAATTTTGCAATTGGAAAGTGAGGTTCAGAAATCAAATGAACTGATAAACAAATTGAACACCAGAAATGACCAGCTGGAAGCCTTGAAGAACGAAACAGACCAGATTGAAAAGGAAAACCAAAAGATTATAGACGAAAACCAGTCCCTAAAGGCTAGAATTGAGCAAATAGAAGCTAATGATCTATCAAGACAGCAAGAACAAATAAAACAAAGTCAAAAGACTGATAAAATAGAAGGAAACATGAAATATCTCAATGAGAAAGTGACAGACCAAGAAAACCAGTCTAGAAGAGACAATCTGAGCATCATTGGTCTTCCTGAAAAAGTAGAAATTAATAGAAATCTGGACTCCATTCTCAAAGAAATTATTCAGCAAAATTATCCTGAAGTTCTACAACAAGAGGGAAATATAGACATTGAAAGGATCCATAGATCACCCTCTACACTAGACCCAGAAAAGTCAACACCCAGGAATATAATAGCTAAATTCAAGAGCTTCCAAGTAAAAGAAAAAAATCTTACAAGAAGTCAGAAAGAGAGAATTGAAATATCAGGGAGCACCAATCAGGATCACACAGGATCTGCCAGCCTCCACGCTAAAAGACCACAAGGCTTGGAATATGATATTCAGAAAGGCAAGACAACTGGGCCTGCAACCACGGATCAACTACCCATCAAAACTGACTATAGACTTCCAGGGGAAAGTATGGGCATTCAACAAAATTGAAGATTTCGAAGTATTTGCACAGAAAAGACCAAGACTAAATGGAAAGTTTGATATCCAACCACAAAAATCAAGAGAAACATGAAAAGGTAAGTAAGAAACCAAGGGGAAAGAAAGAAAACTCATAATTTTTAAATTTGCCTCTTTAAGGGCGTCAATAAGATGTAATTATCTGTATTCCTATGTGGAGAAATGCTATGTATAATTCTCTGTAGTGAACTCTATTCACTATTATAGTATTCAATATTATAGTAATCAGAAGAATAATTCATAGGGAGAGGATGGAATACTAAATGGTCTAAGATGATATGGGGGGGTGGGAAAAAGGGTGGTGAATAGTAGGGGACACCAAGAGAAACTTGAGTGAATAAGAAAAATAGGATATTCTATTACACACAAAGAGGGCATGGGAAGGAGAGGGGACAAATAGTATTATAAGAAGGAGAGGAAGAGAGTATTAAGAGGTAATATTTAAACCTTACTCTCAGTGTAATCAACCCGGAGAGGGAAGAGTAGCTATATTTTACATTGGGATATAAAACTATCTAACCCTACTGAGAAAGTCAGAAGGGATAAACCAAGGGGAGCAGGGGAGTGGGGAGGTCAAATAAGGGACGGGAGAAGAAGGGAAGTGAAATAATTAGGCCTTTAAAAATAAACATAGTGGAATAATAAGGGAGGGGATAGAAAGGGAAGTTAATCAAGGGAGGGGATAAAGGATACCCTCTTAAAGCAAACCACTCATTTAAAAGGAAATAGTGTAAGAAGAAGAGGTAGGACTAGGGGAGGATACAAAAATGTCAGTGAATGCACAACTGATATTAATTATAACTCTGAAAGTGAATGGGTTGGACTCGTTCATAAAAAGGAAGCAAATAGCAGAGTGGATTAGAAACCAAAATCCTACCATATGTTGTCTACAAGAAACACATATGGGACTGGTGGACTTACACAAGTTTAAGGTTAAGGGTTTGAGCAAAATCTTTTGGGCGTCAAATGAGAAAAAAAGGCAGGTATGGCTATTATGATTTCTGACAAAGTCAAAGTAAAAATAAATATGATTAAAAAAGACAGGGAAGGTCATTACATCCTGATTAAAGGCAGTATAAACAATGAGGAAATAACACTGCTCAATATGTACACACCAAGTGGCATAACATCCAAATTCTTAAAGGAGAAACTGGCAGAACTCAAGAAGGAAATAGATAGTAAAACCATAATAGTGGGAGATCTAAATATTCCTCTTTCAGATCTCGATAAATCAAACCAAAAAATAAATAAGAAAGAGGTAAGAGAGGTGAATGAAGTTCTAGGAAAATTAGATTTAATTGATATGGGGAGAAAAATAAATAGGGACAAAAAGGAATACACCTTCTTTTGTACAAAGATTGACCATGTAATAGGGAATAGTGTAAAAGTGAAATTTGGGAGATGCCATCTTTAAGTATATATATGTATTTTCTATGTACACATGGAAATTATCAAACTACATTTCCCGTGGTCCAACGGGTTTCTGGTTCTGGTTCTTTGGGCATGGAGACGCCTACGTCTCCACGCAGAGGACAGTTTAAATCTCCAGGGGTGAGGAGGAACTTCCTCTCATTTAGCTTCTGAGCGCATGGAGGTAACAATAATGGCTGGGGCGGCAGTTTTAAATTCTTACAAGCACGTGGTCTAATGACTTTATCTATCAGCATGGCTTTAATTAAAATACTAATTTATATTATTATATCAGTCTTTATTATTTTTTATCATAATAACAGAAACATTGCAAACAAATGCAAAAGAGCAGAAATAATAAACGTAAACTTCTCAGATCATAATGCAATAAAAATAATAATTAGTAAGGGTACCTGGACAGGAAATCAAAAACTAATTGGAAATTAAATAATATGATTCTCCAAAGCCAATTAGTCAAAGAAGAAATCATAGACACAATCAACAATTTCATTGAAGAGAATTACAATGATGAGACATCCTACCTGCATCTGTGGGATGCAGCCAAAGCAGTACTCAGGGGGAAATTTATATCCTTGAGTGCATATATTAACAAATTAAGGAGGGCAGAGATTAATGAATTGGGTATGCAAATCAAAAATTAGAAAGCAAACAAATTAAAACCCCCCAGATGAAAACAAAATTAGAAATACTAAAAATTAAGGGAGAAATTTAAAAATCGAAAGTAAAAGAACTATTGAATTAATAAATAACACTAGAAGATGGTATTTTGAAAAAACAGATAAAATAGACAAAGTACTGGTCAATCTAATAAGAAAAAGGAAAGAAGAAAACCAAATTGACAGTATTAAAGATGAAAAGGGAGACCTCACCTCTAATGAAGGGGAAATTAAGGCAATCATTAAGAACTATTTCGCCCAATTATATGGCAACAAATATAACAATTTAGGAGATATGGATGAATATTGACAAAAATATAAATTGCCTAGATTAACAGCAGAAGAAATAGAATACCTAAATAATCCCATATCAGAAAAATAAATTGAATAAGTCATCAAAGAACTCCCTAAGAAAAAATCACCAGGGCCTGATGGATTCACAAGTGAATTCTGTCAGACATTCAAAGAGCAACTAATCCCAATACTATACAAATTATTTGATATGATAAGCAAAGAAGTAGTACTACCAAATTCCTTTTATGACATAAATATGGTACAGATTCCAAAACCAGGTAGATGAAAAATAGAGAAAGAGAACTACAGACCAATCTCCCTAATAAACATAGATGCAAAAATCTTAAATAGAATAATAACAAAGAGACTCCAGCAAGTAATTTAGAAAATCATCCACCAGGATCAGGTGGGATTTATACCAGGAATGCAAGGGTGGTTCAACATTAGGAAAACCATCCACATAATTGACTATATCAATAGTCTAACAAACAAAAATCACATGATTATATCAATAGATGCTGAAAAAGCCTTTGGCAAAATACAGCATCCATTCCTATTGAAAACATTGGAAAGTATAGGAATAGAAGGACCTTTCCTAAAAATAATAAAGAGTATATACCTAAAACCATCAATAAGCATCATATGCAATGTACATAAAATAGAAGCCTTCCCAATAAGATCAGGAGTGAAACAAGGATGCCCATTATCACCTCTGTTATTCAACATAGTACTAGAAACACTAGCAGTTGCAATTACAGAAGAAAAAGAAATTGGAGGTATCAAAATAGTCAATGAGGAGACTAAGCTATCACTCTTTGCAGATGATATGATGGTATACTTAAATAATCCTAGAGAATCAACTAAGAAGCTTGTAGAAATAATCAACAACTTTTGCAAAGTTGCAGGATACAAAATAAATGGACATAAATCATCAGCATTTCTATATATTTCCAACACAGTAGAGCAGCAAGAGGTAGAAAGAGAAACACCATTTAAAATCACCCTAGATAATATAAAATACTTAGGAATCTATCTACCAAAACAAACATAGCAATTATATGAAAACAACTACAAAACACTTTCCAAACAAATAAAACTGGATCTCAACAATTGGAAAGCCACTGATTGATTGCTCATGAGTAGGACGAGCTAACATAATAAAAATGACCATTCTACTCAAATAAATTTACCTATTTAGCGCAATACCTATCAAACTACCAAAAAACTTCTTTACTGAATTAGGAAAAACTATAACAAAGTTCATTTGGAATAACAAAAGATCAAGAATATAAAGGGAAATAATGAAAAAAAATTGAAGGAAGGAGGCCTAGCAGTACCAGATAATAAACTATGCTATAAAGCAGCAGTCATCAAAACAATATGGTACTGGCTAAGAGATAGAAGGGAGGATCAGTGGAATAGACTTGGGATAAATGACATCAGCAAGACAGTGTATGATAAACCGAAAGAGCCCAAGTTTTGGGGAAAAAATCCACTATTTGACAAAAACTGCTGGGAAATTTTGAAAACAATATGGGGGTGATTAGGTTTAGATCAACATCTCACACCCTACACCAAGATAAATTCAGAATGGGTGAATGACTTGAATATAAAGAAGGAAACTATAAATAAGTTAAGTGAACACAGAATAGTATAGTTGTTATATCTCTGGGAAAGGAAAGATTTTTAAAACCAAGCAAGAGTTAGAGAAAATTACAAAATGTAAATTAAGTGGTTTTGATTATATTAAACTAAAAAGCTTTTGTACAAACAAAAACAATGTAGTCAAAATCAGAAGGGAAACAACAAATTGGGAAAATATCTTTATAACAAAAAACTCTGACAGGGGTCTAATTACTCAAATATACAAGGAGTTAAAGCAATTGTATAAAAAATCAAGCCATTCCCCAATTGATAAATGGGCAAGAGACATGAATAGGCAATTTTCAGGTAAAGAAATCAAAAGTATCAACTAGAGGAATTCCATGTGAATAGGAAAGACCTCCAGGAACTGATGCAGAGCGAAAGGAGCAGAACCAGAACACTCTATACAGAGATTGATATACTATGGTAAAATTGAAAGTAATGGACTTCTGTACCAGCTGCAATGCAATGACACAGGACAGCTCTGAGGGATTTATGGCATAGAATGCTATCTACATTTAGAGGAATGACTGCAGGAGAGTAAACATATAAGAAAAACAATTGCTTGAACACATGGGTTTAGGTCGACTTTATTGGGGATGTAGACTCGAACCTACCACACCAATGCAACTAACAACAATTTGATCAATTACATATGTTAAAACCAGTGGAAATGTGCATCGACCTTGGGTGGGGGGAGTGTGGGGGATGAAGGAGAAAGTGGGAGTATGAATCATGTAACCATGTTAAAATTGAATATTAATAAATGAAAAAAAAAAGGGAACTAAGGTCAAAAGCTGACAGAGTTCAGTACATTAAAAGGTCGTAAAACTATACATCCCTTTTCACCCAGGAATACTTCTTCTGTAATTTTTTGTAGTGCAAAGAATTGGAAACTAAGGCAGTGTTTATCAATTGAGGAATGTCTGAATGAGCTGTGGTATATGGTTCTAATGGAAAATAATTTTGTTATAAGAAATTAATAGAATGAGCTGAGAAAAATGTGGAAAGATTTATATTAACTGATGGATAATAAAGTGAACAGAACCAGGAGGACAATGTATACAGTAACAGAAAAATTGTAGGATGATCCACTATGAAGGACTAAACTATCATCAGCAAAATAGGTTTCCAAGATAATCCCAAGGGATTCATGATCAAGAACAAAGAAAAAATTGCTATCCACAGCCAAAGAAGGAACTGTTGGAATCTGATTGCAGATCAAAGCACACTATATTTTGCTTTTATTTTCTTAATGAGTTTTTTAAATTATATATATATATATATACACACACACACACACACACACACACACACACACACACACATATATATATATATATATATATATATATATATATATATATATATATATATATGTAATACGTGTCTTCAGTTATGACCTGGTGAATGCAGAAATATATATTGCATGAAAGCACCAATAAAACCTCCATCAGACTATTTACCCCCTTGGGGATGGGGTGGGGAAGAGAAAGTCTGAATCACAAAATTGTCAAATTGATGAAATTATTTCTGCCTGTTACTAAAAAAATAAAATTCAATAAAAAATCTGGATACAGTAAGTCAAAAATTTCTCAAAAACATCTATGATGTCAAAGAATTGGAAATTGTAGGCATGTCTCTCATTTCAGGAATGACTGAATAAGTCATGCTGTATGCTTTTAATGGAATTCTATTGTGCCATAAGAAATGACAAATGAGGTGATCACAAAAAGCCAGGAAAGACTTCTATGGACTGATGCAAAGTGAAATGAGCAGTACTAGAAGAATGTTTTACATAAATAATGTATGTTACTCAATTGCGAATGACTTAACTAGTATCAACAAGGCAAAGATCCAAGGCAATTCCAAGAGACTCATGATGAAAAAAAAATATATACGCCTTACCACTTACAGATTAAAAAACCCATCAGTATGAAAATGAAAACTTCCAGAATTTCTTAGAGAAAATGCAGAGATTTTTGGTAAAAAAAATATTGTTAGTAAACAGAAAGAGAAAGTTCAAGTATAGAGAAACCAGGGAAACAGGATTGCCAGAGATCTGGCAGCTAATAAGAAGTGATAAGAGAGCTTGGAAAATGATGTTTCAAAAAAACATTACTTAGATTAATAAAATAAAGTGTCTATGAGTCATTTTGTTATATTTTATGACCTTATTTGATGAAAGGGTTGGAAATGAATAAGAAAATTATATAAAATAGTAGGATAGTGGAAAATACACAATTGAAAATTGTAACTATTGATGTGAATGGTATGAATTCACCCCAATATGGAAGAGAATAGCAGCACAGTTTAGAAAGCAGAATCCAAAAACATGTTTTTTTAGAAGAGACTAAATATAAGTATTCATCTGTTAAAATGGGGCTGGATCAAAATCTTTTATGATTTAAGTTGAATAAAATCTATCAGTTTTATGAATTGTGATCTCAAAGAAGACCATGGCAAAAATAGTTTTGACTTAATGAAATAAGGAAACTTTATTAAGCTTAAAATTTCTATAGGCAATGAATTAGTATAAATAACAGTATTTATGCATCAAGTCATATTATCTAAATAATTAAAGAAAAATAAGTTAAATAAAGGGAAAATTAGATAGTAAAATAATACTAATGGATGGCCTTAATACTTCCCATTCAGATCTAGATAGAACTAGCAAAAATATAAATAATAATAAAAATCCATGGCCTGAATAGAATTTTAGGAAAACTAGATATAATAGAACTTTATTATTTACTGACTGAGAACAAAAATGTGTATTCACATTTCATGGTAGTGACAATGACCCCAAAATGTACTTTGTGTGTTTGTGTGTGTGCACACATTCATTCATGTCCCTGTGTGTGTTTGCTAAAAAATAACTGAAACATAAGGACAGGATATCAATTGAAAAATAACTGATCTAATGATATAGAAATATAATGGAATACTATTATGGCATAAGAAATGATAATCTGCAGAGTTTCAGAAAAAATTTGGAAGAT
>NC_058130.1:275208561-275223018 GCF_016433145.1 Gracilinanus agilis | reverse complement strand
GAGAGAGAGAGAGAGAGAGAGAGAGAGAGAGAGAGAGAGAGAGAGAGAGAGAGAGAGAGAGATTTTCTACAGGAAAATATCTTACTTCATTCTAATAATCTGAGGTGAGTGCCATTTAGTGTGTATTGTTATAAAAGAATGAGGTAAACTGTATACTACCACTATTGGGCTGGGTTTTAGTAGTAGTAATCTGAGATATTAATCTGAGGAACCTTTGGTTTGGTTCCCTGATGGCTGGTGCAGGGACACCTGAGTCCTGCCACCCAGCTGGAGGTTATACTAACTGCTCTTCTTTATAACAGTGCCCAGGCAGGATCCCTAAAGGTCAATGGATGGGTAACCCTTTCAGGTCCCACCTGGGGTTGATTGATTATTGGTATTGGGCTCTATCAGCCTTGGATAATGTTCATCTGACTGCATTGCTCCCTCCCCAGAGTGGTGATGGAATAACTACTCCAGGAAGGTACTTAATAACTTTATCTATGTTGTTTAACAAGGGAAAGGAAAGATCAGGAAAGGTTTGAGGAATAGGTGACCCTATCACTAAAGCTATAAAATAATCCCTCAGGACTGTAGGCTGTTCAGTAATGCTGGGCTTGTTCTTCACTTTCTCTGGCTCAGCCTGGCCACAGCCAAACCAGAATAAGCAAACTGTGCGGATGACACAAACGTTGATGATTTCTCTCAGCGTCTTACTGCTCGTTGTTTGCTACAGCCTTCAGGAAATACCACCCTTTACCACCCTCTTCTTCTTCTCCTACCCACTTCCCGGATCCCTCCCCCCCCAGGGCCCCAGGATACCTAAATATCTAGAGATGGTTTAGGTGCCTAAATATCTAGGGATTCAGAGAGAATCAGAGAATCCACAAGTCAATCAATGATCAAGATCAAATGTCCAAGGCAAGAGTTTAGGCAAGGCTCAGCCAAAGCAAAAGCCAAGGTCCCAAAAGCCAAGGGGTCCAAGGGGTCCCTGTCAGGGGGCTGCCAGAGTATTTATACCCTCTCTGCCCAACTGCCTTTCCTCCTGTCCTCATGGCCTCTGGGGACATTCCAATGTCCAACTGTCTTCACCTGTCAATGAAGGTGTGACTCTCAACTCCCAGAGTTTGAATATGACAGTACCTAGAAAAAGAAAGTAAATATAAACTGAATACAGGTATATAACATAATTCTGAGCAGGAGAGTGGATATGGGCCTGGAAGCATCAGGAAAAACAATAATTTTAGAGATAGTAGCTGAGCTGTGATTTAAAGAAAGCTAGGAATTTCATGAAGTTAAGCTGACCCAGAATTTGGGTCAGAAGGCAGAATGTAATATATGGGGGAAAGATAATGAAGGAACATTAAAAATCACCTACTTCAATGTTCTCACTTTATTTATTTATAACCTCTGGTCCTGGGAGTTTAAGTGACTTGACCAACAAATAGCAAATAGCAAATAGCCAAGAAATAGCAAAGCTACCATCTGCACCCAGGTCTTCCATTCCAGTGCACCACAATATATAATGATCACTTGGTAAGAATATTATAAAAATGATTTCTGAGTTAAATGCGGTGAAAATTAGTAGTTACAACTTTATAAATTCTAATTAATTCAAATTGAGTTCAAAAATTGATTTCATAAGCAAAGAGTAGTAAAGACATGTTGAGAAAGATGTTCAAATGATGAAAATTTGAAGTTTTTAGTACACTACAACTGTAAAATGAGTCAACATTATGATATGTCAAGCAAACATTTTTGAATTCCACCTTAAGATTCACTTAGGAAACAGGAGTAGGGACATATCTCACTATATTCTATAAAAATTAGGTTCCATAGAGAGTATTATGCTCACTTCTAGGCTCCCAATTTAGGAAGGATATTAATAATCTAAAGAGTATCTGTGGGAAGACAACCAGAATGATTAAGGCCTTGAGTTGTGGTCCTCAAAGAATCAGCTGAAAGAAGTAGGAGGAAGATAAAATATGAGCTATATAATGAATGTCCTCAAACATTTCAAGAGCTACTATATGGAGCCAGAATTAGAAATGTCCTCTTGACCCCAGAGGGAAAAATTAAGACTAAGTGTGGGAAGCAGCTAAAATGCAGATTCAATCTTCTTGTCAGAAAAAAACAAAACAAACAAAAACTCCCTCCAAATTAACCTATTCAAATGATTTCCTTAAGAGGAAGTCTGTTCCCATTGACTAAGGGAATTAATCAAATAAATTAAATTAAATCAAATCAAAATAAATTAATTAAAATCTAGATTAGGAAAAATGTTTTTAAGGTGCAAGTCATCTTAAAATGAACAAAGTCTCAAATCTGAGATTTTGTGATTCTTTTTCTACGAGTTCTGAAATTCTTCAAATTGACTTTAAAAAGGTCATTGAATGACACAAAGGAGACAAAGTTAGAGAATATTCATATATTTAGCATGTTTTGTGTTCATTTAGTAGGATGATTTATTGTAGATAAATTATAAGGGGAAGTGAATAAGATACGGATGAAATATGGGCAACAATATCCAGTGTTTTATGGAAAGAGTATTTTTAGTGAATAGCAAATAGTCATGAGACGATTGTTTCTACTGAGTTGATTTCTTTTGGTGTTGTTCATTCTGATTTTCTCTGTGATTATGCCATTAGGAAAACACAAGCAGTTTAGTAACTTTTCTTTATGAAAATGTCTTTACAAAAAAAAAAAAGATTTTTTATTTCCTCACTGGTCCTTTCTTTTTATTTCTTTTGTTTACCCAGAGGAAGTAATGTTCCTCTTGCTTTTTCTACTTCTCTCTCCTCTTATTTCTCTTTACTCTTTTCTCCTTTCCTCATTTTCCCTTCTCTCCTCTTAACTAGTCTCTTTTCTCTCTCATTTCCTTTTTTCTTTTCCTTTTTTCTTTTTCTTCTTTCATGTTTTTCTTCTTTGGTATTCAAAAGTTCTAGATAAAATATATAGATAAAGATATGGTGGAAAATGACAAATAATTCCATAACCATATTTCAGGAAAAATTAGGTGGATGGAAGCAAAAGAGATAATTTCATTGGCATGCAACAGGACCTTCCTGACTGTGGCAGTAAGGGCATATTTAACCTGATTTTTGCATAAAACTGTCAGCTCAAACATATACATTTATATATTTATTTTATAGTTTTTGAATAAGAGTCTTTCAGCTCTAAAATAACAACTGGCAGGTTGTGGTTGCTGCCTGCCTGCTGAATAGTTTATCAAGAACCTAGTTAAATTAACATGAGTCTTGTCTTCATACTTTAATTTAACCTTGGTACAGGATTTAAGGGTTGCCTGACAATATTGTTTCTTATTCCACTCTTGAAAGTATTTTAATTCTAGCAAGCTCAATAGTCTTAACTAAATTCTCAACTCAGATAAGATATCGTACCTTGCATTTGTTCAATTTAAGAAATCAAACTTCAGAAGTAAACTGTCAAAAAGATGAAATACTTTGTAGAACTGAACTTGAAAAGCCTTTTACTGAACTATATGAAAGGAAAGAAACACAAGTTCTTGTTGACTGTAACAGGGTTCTAGGAATGCAAAAACAATACTAAAAGCCAGGCGTATATATCAAGTAACAATGTCTTGATTTATCGTGATTTTACATGAGAACTACATTTATTTCAAGATGGATTAATAAGAGTGGTGAATCCCTAGAAGTGGAAGTAGGGTAAGGGAATAAGTATTTATTAAGCTCCCACTCTAACCAAGCACAGTCTTAAGTACTTTACAAATATCTAATTTGATCTTCACAACAACCATGAAAAATAGATAATATTATTATCTCCATCTTGAAGTTGAAATTAAGTAGCTTAGTCAGAGTTTCATAGCTAGTAATTGTCCAAGAGTAGATTTATACTAAGGTCTTCCTGACATAGATCTAGAGCTCTGTACCATTCTGCTGCCTTAACAAGATGGGAAGTTGTGATCACTAGTAAACAACATGGATTCACAAAAAGCAAGTCAAACCAAAGTAAACACTAATTTTTTCAGCAGACTCTCAGAGTTCAGAAAAGAATGCCTTAAATCAAGTATAACTAGATTTCAGCAAAATATTAGATAATCATTCTTGATATTATTGTGGACAACAAAGACTAGATCCTTTTGAATAATTATTACCAAAGAGAATTAATGTATTAATTTGAAATGATTAAAGTCTCTAGTACTTTGTGATGGTATTCTTTCCTTGGTTTTGTGCTCCCCTTTTTTGCTGGTGTCTTAAATGAAAGCACAGACAGTATATTTATTAAATTTATAAGAAAAACAAAACTAAGAGAGAAAACTAATATGTTATAAGTGATGGGCAAACTTTTTAAAGAGGGGGCCAAAGGAAAGGAAATGCTCATCTGTTTCTAAGGCAACTCTTTCAAAGTTTCATTGTATTGTATCCTACTCGTTGTATTTGTCAGATTAGGGATAATGTCATGAGGCTGGATAGAACATTTGAAATAGAACATTTCAGGGGGCTGTAGCTGGCCTGAGGGCTGTAGTTTGCCCATCACTGCACTAAACACATTTTTTTTTAAATCATGAAGCCTAACCTAAATGCAAAGTCTTTTTCCAGAGCATTAAGCAATAGTTTAAAGAGTAATTCAGTTTTGTTATTCACTTCAAGAGGTAATATGTATAGTGGATAGAGTGCCAGCTTTTGGTTCAAATTCTATATTGGTTATATGACTGGACAAGCTATCTCACTCAATTCAAGTAATTTCATGTTTTAGTTATCTTGATATCTAAAACATTGAGGAAGAATAAACCAAATCAGGTGTGTGTGTGTGTGTGTGTGTGTGTGTGTATGTGTAAAGTTCCAAGAAAAAAACAAGCATATTTTGTTTGGATTATTGTAGATACATGACAACCATGGCATCCTTTTTTTTTAATTATGGGTTATAATTTTTGCAATAAATTGAATGTTTTGTGATAACATTCAACATTTTGTCACATAAACACTAGAGGGGGGGAAGAGCTTTCTTAAATTTATGAAATAATTAAATCTTTATTTATTACATGTGTGATCCCTCTTAGTCTTATCCCAAACTATAACTTAAAGTTTCTTACATCTTTTTTAATAACTAAAAAGCATTTACTTTGTGAATATCAGCATTCAATGTAGCATGTATTGACCAAAACTTGAACAAAAAACCAAAGAATCTTTATTTCACATATGGGAAATCGGATGTGAAAGAGAAATGCTTATAACTTGATGTTGCCATAGTTAAGTAATGCTTCTGCTAAAATTAAACCAGGATTCTGGTCCTGTCATGAAGATCAAAGGAAGACTGAAAAAAACAGTTGTCATCTTTGATAAACCATTTGCAACTATAAAGAAAAAGAAAGAAAGAAAAGCTATTGTTAGAAGGTCAGTAAGAATGTACCCTGAGGTTTATTGGAGTTTATTTGATGGCATTTATTTAAATATAGGTTGAATGACTACCAGGAAAGTATACTGTTGACATTCCCTCACTTTTTTCCATAGTTAGCTTCTTTTCTCTTTAACTAGCCACAAGCAGGTACCATGTAAGTACAGGGAAAACATAAAGTGGATTGTTAGAAGTGCCTCAATTTATGGATATCTCACCAAATTATTTTCCACCAGTAAGAAACTATTCCAGATGCTTCAGGTATACTTTCTTTCCTCCTCCTCTCATGCTACCATAGAGCAGTAATATTGTCTTCCATTCAGAATTTATTAGAATTTTGAAAGGTGTCTATTTTACATGTGACAACTCTTGGACAAAATCAGATGGAGGAAAGCTGTGAGACAAGCTAAATATTTGAGGCCCTTTCAATTCCAAAGAATGAAAGCTTTGCCATCTGGGTTGTACAATATTTAAGAAGTTTACAGCAGTAACATTCAGTAACATGAAGAATTCTATTTTAAAAGGGAATATAGGAAATGTAGTTCATCCACTCCTAAAGCTTTCTGTCTTAAGAATATCTAGTTTGTGTTAAAAAAAAAACACATTAATTATTAATTAGTCATTATGTTGATGTTGTGACTTAAGAAAAGTTATACAGAAATAATATTTAGAATGGTTAATCTCCCCTCTATTTAGAGGACTTGGGATTAGGCCTAAGACTTTAGATTTTTCCAACAAATTTCATTTACCATCAGCTATTTTCCTTCATTTTTTCTTCATGATGTCTCCAATCTAGGTAGCCTCTGACACTCCTAATCCTCCAGCCTTTTCAGCTTTTTTTAGTTAATCTGGTCTTCTTGAATAGGTAACTTATGGAATGATTTCCCCATTCCTGACTTTTTGCAATCTTTGAACTCCATAAAAAGTAAACTAGATAAACAAAATAATACAATAAAGCAATATTCTAAAGAAGTGACACAAATTATATTAAAGCAAAAATGTACAAAAGGACGTTAATAGCATTAAATATGAAAACTAAAGTAATGAAATATAAATTCAATGAGTGTTATTGTGAATTCAACATAGATCCTACAAAATGAAAAATGAAATGAAAAAACAAAATGAAAATCCCTCTGGATCTAACATGTTGAGGCAGTTTTCCTTCAAAATTTCTTAAAACATGATTTTCTTTTTTTAGAGGGGAAGGGGAAATGGGATGAGAAAGATTTTGCACAGAAACTTGTGCTTAAGCTTCATCTTTTTTTTTCTTTAGAATATTTTTCATGGTTACATGATTCATGATTTTTACACCTCTATTCCCTCCCCTTTCCCTAAACTGCCAAGCAATTGCACTGGTTTATACATGTATCATTGTTCAAAAACCTATTTCCATGCTATTCATATTTGAAGTAAAGTGATCTGGTCTTTTAATGCCAAAACCCTAATCTTATCCCCATCTAACTATATGATTGATAATGTTTTTCTTCTGTTTTTCTGTTACCACAGTTATCTCTCTGAATGTGGATAGCATTCTTTCTCATGGGTTCCTCTGGATTGTCCTGGGTCATTGCATTACAGCTACTAGAAAAGTCCATTACATTTGATTGTGCCACAGTGTATCAGTCTCTGTGTACAATGTTCTCCTGGTTCTGCTCCTTTCACTCTGCATTAGTTCCTGGAGGTCGTTCCAGTTCACGTGGAATTCCTCGAGTTCATTATTCCTTTTAGCACAATAGTATTCCATCATGATCAAATACCACAATTTGTTCAGCCATTCCCCAATCTTTGGACACCTCCTCATTTTCCAATTTTTGCCACCACAAAGAGCTCAGATATAAATATTTTTGTACAATATTTTTTGCATTTGTACAATATTTTCCCTATTATCTTTTTGGGGTACAAACACAGCAGTGGTATCGCTTGATCAAAGGGCAGGCAATCTTTTAAAGCTCTTTGCACATAGTTTCAAATTGCCTTCCAAAATTATTGGACCAATTCACAACTCTACCAGTAGTGCATATGTGTCCCAATTTTGCCACATCCCCTCCAACATTTGTGACTTTCCTTTGCTGCCATATTGGCCAATGTGCTAAGAATAAGATGGTACCTCAGAGTTGTTTTAATTTGCATTTCTCCAATCAGGAGGGATTTAGAACATTTTTAAGGTGCTTATTGATAGTTTTTTATTACATCATGTGAAAATTACCTACCCCTATTCCTATGTTTGGGAAATTAAACTTTTGTCAGAGAATTTTGTTATAAAAATGTTCTCCCAGTTTGTTGCTTTCTTTCTAATTTTGGTTGCATTGGTTTTCTCTCTACCAAACTTTTTAATTTGATATAATTGCAGTTATTCATTTTACATTTTGTAATGTTCTTCTCTATCTCTTGTTTGGTGTTAAATTCCTTTCTTTCCCAAAGATCTGACAGGTATACTATTCTATGTTCACCTAATTTGTTTCTGATTTCACTCTTTATATTTAAGTCATTTGCCCATTTTGAATTTATCTTGGTATAGAGTATAAGATGTTGATCTAAACCTAATTTTTCCCATACTGTTTTCTAATTTCCCCAGCAGTTTTTATGAATTAGCAAATTCTTGTCCCGAAACTTGGGATCTTTGGATTTACTGAATACTAGTTTGCTGAGGTCATTTACCTCTAACCTATTCCACTGATCCATGCTTCTGTCTCTTAGTACTGTAATGCAGGATTTATGCAAGATCTCTTGCATTTGCAAATTACCCTAGGCAACACTGGCAACTAGGAGAATATAATGTCCCTGACCCACCAGCTAGACAGATGAAGTTGATGAATTGGTTTAGGGGTGTCCCTGTTGCTAGGCTGACCTAATCAAATTTCCTGCCCACGTTCCACAACCTCCCTTCAACCTCCCTTCCCCCTCTTGGGGTCCCCAAGGGGAATTCCATGGGGTAACTGGGTGTCAAGGAAATCAGAACCCCCAGGATGGTTCAGCAGGGGTATTTATAGTCTCAGTTCAAACTGTCATGTCTTGGGACTGGCACCTGCTGGGCCAAAATTCCATCCTCAGTACCATATTGTTTTGGCAATACTTTGTAGTATCATTTAAGATCTGTTACTTCTAGACCCCCATCTTTCACATTTTTTCATTATTTCCCTTGATATTCTTGATCACTTGTTCTTCCAGAGGAAGTTTGTTAAATTTTTTATAATCCTATAAACAAGTTCCTTGGTAGCTTGATAGTATGGAACTGAATAAGTAGATTAATTTGGGTATGATTGTCATTTTTATTATTTTACAGCTTGCTACCCATGAGCAAATAATGTTTTTCCAGTTATTTAGACCTAGTTTTAATTGTGTGAAAAGTTTTTGTAGTTGTGTTCATATAATTCATGTGTTTGTTCTGATAGATAAATTCCCAAATATTTTATATTGTCTAGAGTCATTTTAAATGGAGTTTTTCTTTCTAATTCTTGCTGTTGAGTTTTGTTGGAAATATATAGAATTCTGATGATTTATGTGGGGCTTATCTTTTAAGTATGCCATCATTTCATCTACAAAGAGTGATAGTTTAGCTTCCTTATTGCCTACTTTAATACTTTCAATTTCCTTTTCTTCTCTAATTGCTATTGCTAGGATTTCTAGTACAATATTAAATAATAGAGGTGATAATGGGCATCCTTGCTTCATTCCTGATCTTATTTGGAAGGCTTCTAACTTATCCCCATTTCAGATGATACTTGGTGATTGTTTTAAATATATCTTGTTTATTATTTTGAAGAATGGCCCTTCAATTCTGAAATTTTCTAGTGTTTTAAGTAGGCATGGGTGTTGTATTTTGTCAAAGGCTTTTTCTGAATCTATTGAGTTATAATCATGTGGGGTGTGGGGGGCGGCTCACTTTTGGCTTTCTCTTCCCTTCTTGCTAGTTTCTTGATGAGTCTGCTCTTTTCTCACCTCAGTGCCCCAGATATTCATTGCCTATCTTTTGGGTTTTTCTTTTCTTTTCTTTTTTTTTACACCCTTACATTCTGTTTTATTTTTATTTTTTAAAACCCTTACCTTCTGTCTGGGAAGCAATGCTGTGTATTGGTTCCAAGGCAGAAGAGTGGTAAGGGCTAGGCAATGGGGGTTAAGTGACTTGCCCAGTGTCACACAACTAGGAAGTGTCTGAGATCAAATTTGAACCCAGGACCTCTCATCTCTAGGCCTGGCTCTCAATCCACTGAGCCACCCAGCTTCCCCCCAGGTTCTTCTTTTCTTGAAAGTTGTTTCACTCTGTGTCCTTGTTGGTTCTTTCCCTCCTGTATTCATTTTGTGGTGATATTTTAATCTTGATCAGAAAGGATTCTCATGGTGGCACAGAGCTGCTGAGGATTACTCTGCTCCACAGCGAGAAGTCTTCAAATAGCTTTCCAAGAGCACAGAAGTTGTTGAGCTCTCCCCAACTTGTTATGACATTAAGAATATTTGTGCTGGAGTTCCAGAAAGATGGCGACATAGACAGAGCGAATCTTAAAACCTCCACACCCTTACACACCGAGATAGAAAAGAATGTGCTTCAAGAAGAATAAGGACCAAATCTAATAACAGGACAGAGCAGGGGGAACCCTACTGCAGCACAACTAAAGAGGTAAGCCAAGTAAAAGGCTTCAATACTTGAACTATTGGGATTGAGGGCATAGAAGGGGAATCCCAGGATCCCAGGGCATCTCCCCCACGTGCTGTACAGAGTCTCCAGTGGCCGGGAAATCTCAGGGCCAGTGGGTGCACTGGTCAGGAGAGAGGACCTTGCTGGCATAGGACTCAGGGAGTCAAACACAGGCACTGGAGAGGTGACTGGAGGAGAAAACCGGAGAAACACAACAAAAACGCCCAGAAGATGGTGGTTTAGAGAGAGCCAAACCCCAGAGCTCAGACAGCTTGGCTTCCTCATACTGAGATAGAGAACTCAGGGCTTCAAGAAGAAAGAAAACCAGATCAAACACAGTGGATAGCGCAGGTAGACCCCACTGCTGGAGAGCTCAGTTCAGAGAAAACACTCCTTCTTGTCATCCCACATTTTTTGGGTTTTTTGTTTGTTTGTTTGTTAGTTGGTTTTTCCCTCCCCTGGAGGTTTTGAGGTTTTAGCCTCAGGACAGACTAATTCAATCAATACAGGATTAATCCCAACAATTAGACAGACTGAAAAGTCTTCCAAGGGCAGAGAAAGTAATTACAAACCTTTGCCCCTGAGGGGAAGATTTTTCATCAAAGATCATTAAATACATCTGCCCAAATTAGCAGAACAAGGAAGGGAAAAAACATGAGTAAGCAACAGAAAGAGAAAAGAAATGACAATTGACAGCTTCTTTCAAGGAAGTGAAAAGAGAGCAAATGAAACAGAAATAGAAGAAGAGGAAGTAGTTCCAGCAAACTGGACACAGGCTTTGGAAGATCACAAAATTCAATTAACTCAAGAATTTAAAACTCAATTAATTCAAGAACTTCAGGAACTCAAAAAACAATCAAGAGAGGCTGAAGACAATTTGAAAAAGGAAATACATGAGCTAAAACAAGAAATTAAAGTCTTAAAAGCCAGAATTGGCCAGCTTGAAAATGAAGCAAAGAAGGCAAAAGATGATCTACCAAAAAAAAAATCAGACCAGAAAGAGAAGGATGACCAAAAAACAAGGAATGAAATTCAGTCTTTAAAAAAAGAACTCAACAACTGGAAGAAATTGACTTCACAAGGCAGCAAGAATATATTAAACAAAATTTAAAAAATGAAATATTTGAGGAGAATAAGAAACACCTCATTGATTCAACCAAAGATCTGGAGAACAGAGCTAGAAGAGACAACTTAAGAATTATTGGTTTACCAGAACATCATGATAAAAGAAAAGGTTTGGATAGCATTTTACAAGAAATTATTCAGAGAAAATTGCCCAGAAATTCTTGAACAAGAGGGAAAAATGGAAATTAACAGGATCCACAGATCACCTCCTACATTTAATCCACAACTGACAACGTCCAGGAATATTATAGCCAAATTCAAAAACTACCAGACCAAGGAAAAAATATTACAAGCTGCCAAAAAGAAGTCATTCAGATATCAGGGAACCACAGTTAGGATAACACAGGATCTGGCTGTATCTACATTGAAGGACCAGAAGGCATGGAACACAATATTCAGGAAAGCAAGAGAACTGGGTCTACAACCAAGAACCAACTATCCAACAAGACTATATTATTGCAGGGGGGAAGTATGGCCATTTAATAAAATTGAGGACTTACAAACATTCATCAAGAAAAAACCAGACTTAAACAGAGAGTTTGCCGCCTAAACCCAGAAATCAAGAGAATCAACATAAGATAATTAAGAGAATGGGGGAGGAGAAAAAAAATTATTTTCTTTAAGGGACACAACAAGTTCAATCAATCTATATCCAAAGAAGAAAAGAAGGTATTGGCAAATATTAAAAATTATTATTACCAACAGGGTAAATAAAAGAATTTTACATAGAGGGAATAGGGAAAAACTGTATAGGATGAAATGTCAAGAGATATATAAATATGTATATGTATGTATGTATGTATGAATATATTCAAAACTGGGGGGAAGAAGATAACAATAAGAAAAATAGGAAAGCAAACAAAAAGGAATAAATTTATATTCCACAAAGAAGCAAGTGGGATCAACAGGGAAAAATAACAATACACTGTAAGGGTAAAGAGGTTAGAGGGAATATTCAATACTTAAGTGCATTGAAATCAACTTAGAGAAGAACAATCAGATCCATAGGGGCAGAAAATTGATTAACGCCCTATAGAGAAGTAGAATGGTGACAGAGGGACTGGTAGGGAGGGAAGCAATACTACTGAGGGAGAGGGCTTGGGGGGTGGGGAGGAGCACCACATGGCTTTAAAGAGCAGTAAGAGAGGAATAAGAAGGGAGTGGGGAGAAAGGGAAGTACAAGAAGGGAGGGGATTGTAGGAACTGATTAAAAACACAACACTGGTATAGAAGGAAACAGTGAAAGAAGAAAGGACAGGACTAGGAGAACAAAATGTTTGGGAATGCAGAGTCGATAATTATAACTCTGAATGTGAATGGGATGAACTCACCCATAAAACGGAAGCAAATAGCAGAGTGGATTAGAAACCAAAACTCAACCATATATTGTTTACAAGAAACACACATCAGAGAGACAGATAGACATAGAATGAAAATGAGAGGATGGAGCAAAATCTTTTTGGGCTTCAAATTAGAAAAAGAAGGCAGGGGTGGCTATCATGATCTCTAACAGAGCCAAAGTAAAAATAGATAAGGTTAAAAGAGATAGGGAAGGTTACTATGTCCTAATAAAAGGCAGTATAAACAATGAAGAAATATCAGTACTCAATATGTATGCACCAAATGGAATAGCTTCCAAATTTCTAAAGAAGAAGCTAGGGAGCTCAAGGATGAAATAGATAGCAAAACCATATTAGTGGGGGACCTGAACCTTCCCCTATCAGATCTAGAGAAGTCAAAGCGAAAAATAAATAAGAAAGAGATAAGGGAGGTGAATGGAACCCTAGAAAAATCCGAGTTAATAGATATTTGGAGAAAAATAAATAGAGACAAAAAGGAATACACCTTCTTTTCAGCAGCACATGGAACATTCACAAAGATAGACCATGTAATAGGGCACAGAAACATGGCAAACAAATGCAAAAAATCAGAAAAAATAAATGTAACCTTCTCAGATCATAATGCAATAAAAATAGTTATTAGTAAGAATACATGGAGAGGCAAATCAAAAACTAATTGGAAACTAAATAATATGATTCTCCAAAATAATTTAGTGAAAGAACGAATCACAGAAACAATTAATAATTTTATTGAAGACAATGACAATGAAGAGACATTTACCCAAACTTATGGGATGCAGCCAAAGCAGTTCTAAGGGGAAAATTGATATCACTGAGTGCATATATTAACAAATAAGTGAGTGCAGAGGTTAATGAATTGTGTATGCAACTTAAAAAACTAGAAAATGAACAAATTAAAAATCCTCAGATGAAAACTAAATTAGAAATTCTAAAAATCAAAGGATAAATTAATAAAATTGAAAGTAAAAGAACTATTGAATTAATAAATAAGAGTAGAAGCTGGTATTTCGAAAAAACAGATAAAATAGACAAAGTACTGGTTAATCTACTTAAAAAAAGGAAAGAAGGAAACCAAATTAACAGTATCAAAGAAGAAAAAGGAGACCTCGCCTCTAATGAAGAGGAAGTTAAGGCAATCATTAAAAACTATTTTGCCCAATTATATAGCAATAAATTTAGTAATCTAGGTGATATGGATGAATATTTGCAAAAATATAAATTGCCTAGATTAACAGCAGAAGAAATAGAATACTTAAATAATCCAATATCAGAAAAAGAAATTGAACAGGCCATTAAAGAACTCCCTAAGAAAAAATCGCCAAGGCCTGATGGATTCACAAGTGAATTCTATCAAACATTAAAAGAACAATTAATCCCAATACTATACAAACTATTTGATATGATCAGCAAAGAAGGAGTCTTACCAAACTCCTTTTATGACACAAATATGGTACTGCTTCCAAAGCCAGGTAGATCAAAAACAGAGAAAGAAAATTACAGAACAATCTCCTTAATGAATATAGAAGCAAAAATCTTAAATAGAATACTAGCAAAAAGACACCAGCGAGTGACCAAGAGGGTTATTCGTCATGATCAGGTGGGATTTATACCAGGAATGCAAGGATGGTTCAACATTAGGAAAACCATCCATATAACTGACCATATCAACAAGCAAACCAACAAAAACCACATGATAATCTCAATAGTTGCGGAAAAAGCCTTTGACAAAATACAACACCCATTCCTACTGAAAACAATAGAAAGTATAGGAATAGAAGGTTCTTTCCTAAAAATAATAAACAGTATATATCTTAAACCACTAACAAGCATCATATGCAATGGGGATAAATTAGAAGCCTTTCCAATAAGATTAGGTGTGAAACAAGGATGCCTATTATCACCTCTTTTATTTAACATTGTACTAGAAACACTAGCAGTAGCAATTAGAGAAGAAAAAGAAATTGAAGGTATTAAAATAGGCAA
>NC_058130.1:275157653-275203610 GCF_016433145.1 Gracilinanus agilis | reverse complement strand
ACATGAGAAAGTGTTCCAAATCTCTAATAATTAGAGAAATGCAAATCAAAACAACCCTGAGGTATCACCTCACACCTAGCAGATTGGCTAAAATGAAAGAAGGGGAGAGTAATGAATGTTGGAGGGGATGTGACAAAATTGGGACATTAATGCATTGCTGGTGGAGCTGTGAACTGATCCAGCCATTCTGGCTGGCAATTTGGAATCATGCTAAAAGGGCTATAAAAGAATGCCTGCCTTTTGATCCAGCCATACCATTGCTGGGTTTATACCCCAAAGAGATCATAGATAAACAGACTTGTACGAAAATATTCATAGCTGCGCTTTTTGTGGTGGCAACAAATTGGAAAAGGAGGGTATGTCCTTCAATTGGGGAATGGCTGAACAAACTGTGGTATATGCGGGTGATGGAATATTATTGTGCTAAAAGGAATAATAAACTGGAGGAATTCCAGGCGAACTGGAGAGACCTACGGGAACAGATGCAGAGCGAAAGGAGCAGAGCCAGAAGAACTCTGTACACAGAGACTGATATACTGTGGTAAAATTGAATGTAATGGACCTCTGTACCAGCAGCAATACAATGACCCAGGACAATTCTGAGGGATTTATGGTAAAGACGCTACCCACATTCAGAGGAAGGACTGCAGGAGAGGAAACATATAAGAAAAACAACTGCTTGAACGCATGGGTCCGGGTGGACATGATTGAGGGTGTGAACTCGAAACTACCACACCAATGCAACTACCAACAATTTGGAAATTGGTCTTGATCAAGGACACATGACAAAACTAGTGGAAATGCGCATCGGCCATGGGTGGGGTGAGTGGGGGGGGGTGAAGGGGAAAGGAGGAGCATGAATCATGTAACCATGTTAAAAATGAATATTAATAAATGTTAAAAAAAAGAATATCAAGGGAAATAATGAAAAAAAAAACATGAAGGAAGGTGGCTTAGCAGTACCAGATATTAAGTTACTCTATAAAGCAGATGTCATCAAAACAATATGGTACCGGCTAATAAATAGAAGGGAGGATCAGTGGAATAGACTTGGAGTAAGTGATGTCAGCAAGACAGTGTATGATAAACCCAAAGAGCCCAACTTTTGGGACAAAAATCCACTATTTGACAATAACTGCTGGGAAAATTGGAAAACAATATGGGAGAGATTAGGTTTAGATCAACATCTCACACCATACACCAAGATAAATTCAGAATGGGTGAAAGACTTAAATATAAAGAAGGAAATTGTAAGTAAATTGGGTAAACACAGAATAGCATACTTGTCAGATTTATGGGAAAGGAAAGATTTTAAAACCAAACAAGAATTAGAGAAAATTATAAAATGTAAAATAAATAATTTTGATTATATTAAATTAAAAAGTTTTTGTACAAAGAAAAACAATGCTACCAAAATCAGAAGGGAAACAACAAACTGGGAAAAATCTTAATCACAAAAAATTCTGATAGTCTAATTACTCAAATATACAAGGAGCTAAATCAATTGTATAAAAAATCAAGCCATTCCTCAATTAATAAATGGGCAAGGGACATGAATAGGCAATTTTCAGATAAAGAAATAAAATGTTATCAATAACACATGAGAAAGTGTTCCAAATCTCTAATAATTAAAGAAATGCAAATCAAAACAACTCTGAGGTACCACCTCACACCTAGCAGATGTTAATGCACTGCTGGTAGAGTTGTGAACTGATCCAACCATTCTGGATGGCAATTTGGAACTATGCCCAAAGAGCTCTTAAAGAATGCCTGCCCTTTGATCCAGCCATACCATTGCTGGGATTGTACCCCAAAGAGATCATAGATAAACAGACTTGCACAAAAATATTTATAGCTACGCTCTTTGTGGTGGCAAAAAAACTGGAAAGCAAGAGTATGCCCTTCAATTGGGGAATGCCTGAACAAATTGTGGTATATGGTGGTGATGGAATACTATTGTGCTCAAAGGAATAATAAACTGGAGGAATTCCATGTGAACTGGAAAGACCTCCAGGAATTGATGCAGAGTGAAAGGAGCAGAGCCAGAAGAAAATTGTACACAGAGACTGATATACTGTGTTAAAATCGAATGTAATGAAAGTCTGTGCTAGCAGTAATGCAATGACCCAAGACAATTCTGATGGATTTATGGAAAGGAACACTACCCACAATGAGAGGAAGAACTACAGGAGTAGAAACACAGAAGAAAAAACAACTGCTTGGACACTTGGTTTGATGAGGACATGATTCGGGATGTAGACCTGAAAAGACCACACCAATGTAACTATCAATAATGTGTAAATAAGTCTTGACTGACCACACATAATAAAACCAGTGGAAATGTGAATTAGCTACAGCGGAGGGGGGGCAGGGGCTTGAGGGGGTGAAGGGGAAAGTAAAAACATGATTTATGTAATCATGGAAAATTTTTCTAAAAATAAAAAAAATTTAAAAAAAGAATATCTGTGCTGATTAAAAGTAAATTTTTCAAAAAGAATTATAAAGGATTTGTTATTCTCAAGGAATTGCATGCATTCAGTATGTTTTATTCAAATATATCTAGGTGGTATATTAGTCTTCCTAGGGTCATCACTCCATGCATTTCTTCAAGAGATCATAGATTCTTTCTTCAAAGGAAATATGAATATTTTGGGTAACTCTGTGGGTAGCAAGAGAGGCCCCAGAATACCCTCCAGATCTTGTAAAATATATGGGCTTAGTCACTTCCATGCAGGGTTCTGGTAGGAGGTAGGTAAGAGGGGAACAAGATTCTTCAATTTTGAACCATCATCTTGGATTAGACTGCTAGTCGAGGCTGGATCTGACCTTAGCTCAGCATATCAGGTGAAGACTGTTTCAGGGCAGGATATCTTTGAATACTAACTTTATTCTATGTCATCATTGTTGAATCTTTCCTAGATAGAGTGCCCAGTCTGTCCCCACTCCACCTCTGAGACCTAATGCTGGGCTACTCCTCACCAGTGCCATGTCCCTCCCCCCTACCAAATGCCAGTTTGTCCTGCCCCCCTTACCCCACACAGGGGAGGGAGAAAGCACTCCCATTGGGCTACTGAGTGGAGGGGTGGGGGAATTGAGGAATATTCTCAGATAGTGTAGAGAAGGGGAGGGGAGTGGCTCAAGTACTCCATTCCCCTCCAGCCTGTTTTTTTTTTTCCTTTGAGCTACCTACCTTACCTCCTTTGTACTCTCACTGAGCTGCTGGGCAGAGGGGCAGGTGATATGAAACAATGTCATCAGGTGCAGTGGAGAGGGGGAAGAGAGCAAATCTTCCCAAGTATCTCTGCCTTTCTAGTAACCAATGGGGGTTGGTGTGTGGAGGGCAGCCCCGTGCACACAAAGAGTGCTCTAACTACTGTCTGTGGCACCTGTCTTCTGGGTCATCTTCTCCATTTAGAACTATGTGTTAGAGACGGCAAAGAACCATGTAATTGCACTCACCCAGTTATGATCTCACCTCAAAATCACACCCCAATTGAGACCAATCTCCTTTCCTCTTTGGCACAAACCAAAATAGGGATAGGTTCAGGAAGCTATTATATCATCAAGAATAGTTCCTTGACCTACTCAAAGCTAGGGATTAAACTTCACTTTTTGCTTGAAACTCTTTATTCCTACTCTAAACCAATACTAAGGACTAAAGAATGAAAATTATGAATATTACTCTAGGTACTCCAGTATCAAGTGATTTTTGGAAAAAAAAGAGGAAAAGGACCTTTGTTAGCCACCCCTCTGATGTCTGAAGACAAGACCTAAGACAAGAAAAATGAAAATATAATGAAAAATTATATGGTTTAATATATTAACATGCTTGACGAAAACAATTCCACAATAATAGTAGCACCCTGAACTGGGAGACTGTGGATGAGGTGGATTGGAGAAAGAATGAATAATTGAGAGATACTGTAATACTGGAAGGAATCAATCAAGAAATAATTCAAGTGATAGACATAGAATTAGCACTCTTGAGAAATATAAACTACAGAAGAAATCTGAAATTTATTGGAATTTCTTAAAATAATGACTAAGAAATGCTATTTTAATAATTTATTAAACAAACAAAAATTACTACTGAAAAGGGGGAGTGAAAAACAGATAGAATCTAAGGTTACCACTTGCTTAAAACATTACATTTGACACAACAAGAAATAAAATTACAACAATGTAAATATTTTAAGTAGATGGAAAAGTATTTTAGACAGGAAGGAAGATACTAAGGAAATATTCACGATTAAATGAGGTTATCTTGACATGAAAATGGAAAGGTTTCCTTTCTCATATACACAGAAACACACACATTATTGAGTAGGAATTGTAAGGAACATTTATTTTTGTGAGCTTTAGGTGAAAAAAAAATTTAATTGAACATATGCTAAGGCACAAGTAGAAATATTAGATATATGCTTTACATAACACAGTGTAATAAAAATTATAAGCAACAAAAAGATTCAGCGAAATAATTTGTACTTAACTGTAGTCTAAATTCCATTGTCACTTCAAGAGTGAATGGATAGAAGATTAAATCATAAGAATTAAATTTATTTTATAAAAATAAAAAGGGCACTTTTGGGGGGAGAACTGGATCATTCTTTGGGGAAATAATATAACTTTAAACATTTTTACTAATAAAACAGAAATTGGTGATCTCTTAATTAATCATTCAAATAAGGAAACCAAGAAGTCAACAAACTTAAAAATACAAATACACACAAACAATAAGAAATTCTGTAAGTCAAAGGAAAAATTAGAGGAAACTTAGGTGGCATTTGAAGATCCATTATATATGTTCTACTTGTTTCTGATCTATTAGTGAGGATACTGTTCCCTAAAGCAATATGAGATTGTGGAAGGGATATTGGATTGGAATCAGAGAACCTGTATTCAAATTTTTAGCTTTGTTAATTATTAAAGCTTTGCCTCTCATTTAGTAACAATCCCCTTTGGCCTTAGTTTCTTCATTTGAAAAAATTGATTTTTGTTTAGACTTGCTTAAATCTATGACCTTTATTTCACAGATAATTTTATGGGTATAATTTTTAATTTCCTTTTTGATTAATTCTTAGGAAATGAATATATGTGCATATACACATAAATGTATGCATAGTCACACAAAAATATATACACACATTGTTTAAAACTATGTGTGTCAGGGTTAACAGGAAAAGTTGGACTTAACTGCACAAGAGATGACAGGAGAATAACAGGATGGATATGTATTTTTTATTTATGTGCATGTTTATACAAAGCATGTACCCATTGCCAAAGCCTCTGGGTGCATTTGCATAATTAAAAACACCAACATAATCTGCATGCTGAAAACTGGCAATAACGGAATAGTCCCCCAAACATAACATATTCTCCATACCCTCTAGGAAACACTTTCCCAAAAACTCCCATTAACTCAAAGTTGGGGTACATTATTGAGATTTACAGAGGACCCTGAATTTCAGTAGGCTTCTTGCCTTTTGGACCAGTAGCCTCAAGGATTTGGGCTCTAAAAATCTCTTCAAATAAAGGTAGTGAGAGAAAATCTCTACAACTAATCTTTCTTCAGTCCAGCTCAAAGGAAAATGTCACCTCTCTACTTTCTTGATGAAAGCAATACTTTTTTCAAATGTACCCAGAAACACAGGGAGTATGACTATTATATTCCTGTAGTACCAAATATGGCATCCATGGCAAGGGGAATTTCTAAAAGACAGCTGGTGCCAGACATCTGGAGAAAGCCTTCTGCTCTCTATCTGATAAGCAGTCATGGGAAGTTGTAAGCTCCCCAGAAGATTCTCCCCTCTAGCTGTTCTGTGAGCATCCAGTGAAACTCATTTTCAATTTCCACTCTGTACACCTTAATAAAACTCCACTTTACTTCCAAGTCATGCTCAAACTCTTAAATACCTTATTTTCTGGAATAGTACTATTTAAGAACAGGTGCTAGTTTAAACCATGAGGGAACTGTTCAATGGAAAGAGAGGATGAAAGGGTCATCAAACGTTTTTTTCCCCTTAATTCTCTTTTTTAGCCTTTGGATTATATATCTTGAATTAGAGGTGACTCAAATATGATCCATAGATTCTCTGACTTATCTAGGGGAAATAATTGTAGTGTGGCTCATGCCAGCACAAGCTTGTTTTCCCCTTAATATTACTGAAGATACAAAGCAGAAAGTACACATTCTCTGCACAGAAATCTCTTACTTCTAGTGATTTTCCTCTGTTGATTCTTTTCTATTTCTCACCTGTATCATTTTCTTGTTGTTCAGTCATGTCTGATCCTTTGCAGCTCCATGGATCAGAGCACACTTTGTATATATTTGTTTGCATGTTATATCTCCAATTAGGTTATAAGGAACTATCTTTTGCCCCTTTTCGTATGCTTAACATTTAGCACATTGCCTGATACAGAAGGTGCTTAATAAATGGTTTTCTGGATGTTTGATATATAATTAATTGATTAATCATTTCCATTTTGGTTGCTTGATATATAATTAATTGATTAATAACTTCCATTTTCTCTAATGTCCACAAAGCTATATCTAGATGTTGGTTGAACCAACCCAAAGATTTAGAGTAAAGTGCTCAACAAACTGAAGATGCACCTACATGAGTTAACTTTTAAATGTCATACCCATTGAACTATTTGTGTATGTATAGTAGATAGCTTATTAGTATTTAAGTATCTTATTGAGGATTATATAAATGGAATCGGCTACTTTCTGAAAAAAATGTTTTTTAGTAAATAGAGGACTTGGCCTTGACATTATATATTATTGTTCATTTTTTTCAGTCATATCCAACACTTCATGATTCCATTTGGAGTTTTCTTGGCTAAGACAATGGGATAGTTGGCCATTTCCTTCCCTTACTCATTTTACATATGAGGAAACTGAGGCAAATAATATTAAGTGACTTGAAAAAGGTCACACTGAGTCTGGATTTGAACTAGGGTCTTCCTGACACCAGACCCAATACTGTAATTAGTACTTTTAAGATGTTTTCAGGGATGATGATTTATCATTCATTCTGAGAAAATTTTCTTTTATTTTTTAGAAAAAATTTTCCATGTTTACATAATTGTTCTTACTCTCCCCGACCTAACACCTCCCACACCCCACAGCCAACATTAATTTCCACAGGTTTCTTCATGTGTCATCAATTAAGACCTATTTCCATATTATTGATAGTTGTACTAGGGTGGTCTTTTAGAGTTTACATCCCAAATCATGTCCCCATCAAACCATGTGTTCAAGCAGTTTTTTTTTCTTTTGTGTTCTCACTCCTGTAGTTCTTCCTCTGAATGTGGGTAGCATTCTTTTCCATAAATCCCTCAGAATTGTCCTGGGTCATTTCATCGCTGCTACTACAGAAGTCCATTACATTAGATTTTACCACAGTTTATCAGTCTCTGTATACAATGTTCTTTGTGGTGGTAAAAAATTGGAAAATAAGGGGAAGTAGTTCAATTGGGGAATGGCTGAACAAATTGTGGTATCTGATCAGGATGGAATACTACTCTTCTCAAAGGAATAATAAACTGGAGGCATTCCATGTGAACTAGACCTACAGGAAATGATGCAGAGTAAAAGGAGCAGAACCAGGAGAAATGAATGCTACCCACATTCAGATAAAGAACTACAGAAGTGGAAACACAGAAGAAAAACAACTGTTTGAACATACGGGTTGATGCTGACATGATTGGGGATGTAGACTCAAAACAACCACACTAATGAAATTATCAATAATATGGAAATAGATCTTGATCTATGATAAAACCAGTGGAAATGGGCATCGGCTATGGGGGGAGATGTTTGAGGGGGTGAAGGGGAAAGTAAAAACAGGAATCATGTAACCATGGAAAATTTTTCTAAAAAAAATTTAAAAATTTAAAAATTTAAAAAAGGAATCAGTACCATAATAGCATCATAAAAGGAATTTTGTAGGAGTCCATCTTTGCTTATTATGTCAAATAATTTGTATAGTATTGGGATTAATTGTTCTTTGAATGTTTGATAGAATTCACTTGTGAATCCATCAGGCCCTGGCGATTTTTTCTTGGGGAGTTCTTTGATGGCTTGTTCAACTTCTTTCTTCTGATATGGGATTATTTAAGTATTATATTCCTTCTGCTATTAATCTAGGCAATTAATATTTTTAAATATTCATCCATATCATCTAGATTGCTATATTTATTGCCATATTATTGAGCAAAATGTTTTTTAATGATTACCTTAATTTCCTCTTCATTAGAAGTTAGGTCTCCCTTTTCATCTTTGATACTATTAATTTGGTTTTCTTCTTCCATTTTTTTATTATATTGACCAGTACTTTGTCTATTTTATCTGTTTTTTCAAAATATCAGCTTCTAGTCTTATTTATTAATTCAATGGTTCTTTTACTTTCAATTTTATCATTTTCTTTGATTTTTAGTATTTCTAAATAAATTTTCATCTGAGGATTTTTAATTTGTTCACTTTTTGGTTTTGTAAGATGAATGCCCAATTCATTAACCTCTACCCTCCCTAATTTGTTAATACATGCACTCAATGATATAAAATTTCCCTTAAAAGTGCTTTGGCTTCATCCCATAGGTTTTGGTAAGAAGTCTCATCATTGTCAGTGTCTTCAATGAAACTATTCTTTCTATGATTTGTTCTTTCACTAACATATTTTGGAAAATTATATTATTTAATTTCCAATTAATTTTTGGTTTCCCTCTCCCTGTATCCTTGCTCATAACTCTTTTTATTGCATTATGATCTGATTAGGTTGAGTTTATTATTTCTGCTTTTTTGCATTTGTTTACCATGTTTCTGTGCCATAGTACGTGGTCAGTCTTTGTGGATGTTCCATGTGCTGCTGAAAAAAAAGATGTATTCCTTTTTGTCCCTATTTATTTTTCTCCATATATCATCTAACTCTAATTTTTCTAGTATTTTATTCACCTCTTTTATCTCTTTCTTATTTATTTTTTGGTTTGATTTATCTAGCTTTGATAGGGGAAGGTTTAGGTCTCCTATTAGTATAGTTTATTTGTTTTTGTTTTTTTTTACATTTTTAAACCCTTAACTTCTGTGTATTAGTTCCTTGGTGGAAGAGCGGTATGGGTAGGCAATGGGGGTCAAGTGACTTGCCCAAGGTCACACAGCTGGGAAGTGTCTGAGGTCATATTTGAACCTAGGACCTCCCATCTCTAGGCCTGGCTCTCAATCCACTGAGCTACCCAGCTGCCCCCCCAGTATAGTTTTATTATTTATTTCCTCCTTGAGCTCTGCCAGTTTATTCTTTAGAAATTTAGATGCCATACCATTTGGTGTTATACGTGTATACATGGTATACATGTTGATTACTGCTATTTCTTCATTGTTTATACTGCCTTTGATCAGGATATAACCAAAGATCTTGAAAACAGATCTTGAAAAGACAATTTAAGAATTATCTACCAGAACATTGTGACCAAAGAAAGTCTCAAAATTTTTAACCAGATCTATTTTTACTTTGGCTTTGTCAGAAATCATGATTGCAACTCCTGCTTTTTTTTCTCAGTTGAAGCCCAATAGATTTTGCTCCAGTCTTTTATTTTTACTCTATGTATGTATGCCTGTCTCATGTATGTTTCTTGTAGACAACATATGGTAGTATTTTGGTTTCTAATCCACTCTGCTATTTGCATCTGTTTTATGGGTGAGTTTATCCCATTCACATTCAGAGTTATAATTATCAACTGTGTAATCCCATATATTTTGATTCTTTCTCCTAGTCCTGCCCTTTCTACTTTCACTATTTCCTTCTATGCAAGTGTTTTGTTTTTAATCAATTCCCCTAAGCCCTTCCCTTATTTTATTTCACTTTCTTCCCCCTCCCTTTTTATTCCCCTCTAATTCTTCTTTAGGGTATTTTTGAGATCCCCCCTCCCTCTAGTGTTGCTTCTCTTCCCACTAGTCCTTTTGTTACTTCTCTATAGGGCATGAATCAATTCTCTGCCCCAAAGGATCTGATTGCTCTTCCCTCTTTAAGTTAATTTCAATGCACTTAAGTATTAAATATTTCCTTTCTCCAACCTCTTTACCCTTTCAGTGTATTGATCTTCTCCCCTGCTTGCCCCATGTGCTTCTTTATGGAATACAAATTTTCTCCATTTTGTCTGTTTTCCCATTTTTCTTAATATTATCTCCTTTTTCCTCTCTAGTTATATATGTGTATGTATATATACACACATACATTTCATTCCATACAGTTTGTCACTGTTCCCTCTAAGTACATTTCTTCCAGTTACCCTGTTGATAATAACAATTTTTAACATTTACCAATATCTTCTTTTCTTCTAGGGATACAAATTGATTGAACTTATTGGAGTCCTAAAGGAAAAGTTTTGCTTTGTTTTTCCTCCCCTCTCTCTTAATTACCTCATGGTGATTCTCTTGAGTTCTGTTTTTGAGCAGCAAATTCTCTAAGTCCAGTTTTTTTTTTCTTAATGAAGCTTGGAAGTCTTCATTTTTATTGAATCACCATACTTTCCCCTGCCGAAATATAGTCAGTTTTGGTAGATAGGTGATCCTTGGTTGTAGACTCAGTTCTCTTGCTTTCCAGAATATTATATTCCATGTCTTCCATTCCTTCAATGAAGATGTAGTCAAATCCTGTGTTATCTTAATTGTGGTTCCCTGGTATCTGAATGAATTCTTTTTATCAGCTTGTAATATTTTTCCTTGATCTGGTAGTTTTTGAATTTGGCTATAATATTCCTGGAAGTTGTCAGTTGTAGATTAAATGTAGGAGGTGATCTTTGAATTCTTTCAATTTACACTTTTCCCTCTTGTTCAAGAATGTCAGGGTAATTTTCTTGGATAATTTCCTTTAGGATGATTTCTAGACTTTCTTTGGTCACAATGTTCTGGTAGATAATTCTTAAATTGTCTCTTCAAGATCTGTTTTCAAGATCTTTGGTTATATCAATGATATGTTTCATATTCTCCTCAAATTTTTCATTTTTTTATTTTGTTTTATATAGTCTTGCTGCGTTGGGAAGTCATTTGTTTCTAGTAGATGAGTTCTATTTTTTAAAGACTGAATTTCATCCCTGGCTTTTTGGTCATCCTTCTCCTTCTGGTCTGATTTTCTTTGTAGAAAATATTTTTCCTTCTTTGCTTTGTTTTCAGGCTCATCAATTTTTGGCTTTTAAGACTTTATGTTCTTTTTATTCTTTATGTTCTTGTTTTAGTTCATGTATTTCCTTTTTCTCAAATTATCTTCAGCCTCTCATGATTGCTTTTTGAGTTCCTGAAGTTATTGAGTTAATTGAAATTTGAGATCTTACAAATCTGTGTCCAATTCACTGGAGCTTCTTCCTCTTCTTCTATTTCATTTGCTCTTTTTTCACTTCCTGGAAAGAAGCTGTCAAGTGTAATTTCTTTTTTCCTTTTCTGTTGTTTACTCATATTTTTTCCTTCTTTGTTCTGCTAGTATAATCAGATGGATTTAATGAGATTTGATGAAAAATCTTCCCCCAGCTGGCAATGGAAGTTGGTAGTTAGGTTCTCTGCAGTCTATGGAGGAGGGGTATTGTTGTTTCCCTTCCCGTGGAAGACTTCTTGTCTGTCCAGTTGATGGGATTAAGCCTGGACTGGGTTAGTCTGTAGTGCTTAATGTGTCCTAAGGCTAAAACCTCTTGAGAAAAAAAGGAGGGAGTTGAACAAGACAAGTGTCTTCACTACGCTGTCCAGCAGTAGGGTTTCCTTTGCTCTATCTTGTTGTTAGATTTAGATTGCTTCTCAGCCTTTTGGCTAAGATCAAGTGTAGTATCTCTTTCCTCTAGAAGCATTTTGTTCTTTATCTCAATGTGGTAAAGCACATAGGTCTGAAGTTTTGGTCCATCTAAGCCACCATCTTCCAAGCGTTTTTGCTGTGTATCTCTGGATTTCTCCTCTAGCCACTTCCCTGGTGCCTGTTTTCAACTCCCTGAATCTGGCACCAGAAAAGCCCTATCTGCGAGCCAGTGTGCCTGCCCACCCAGAGATTTCAGGGCCACTAGAGACTCTGCACAGCTGTGGGGGTAGGGTCTTGGGATTCCCCTTCTATACCTCAGACCCAACAGTTCAAGAATTGAAGCCTTTTTCTTGATGTACCTCTTGAGCAATCCAGTAGTAGGATCCCCCTGCTCTGTCCTGTTGTCAGATTTGGTCCTCTTTCTTCTTGAAGTGCTTTGTTTTCTATCTCAGTATGGAAAGGGTGCAGAGGTCTTAAGATTTGTTCCGTCTAAGCCTCCATCTTACCAGAATCCACTATTCTGAGAAAAATTGAGGCACTAACTTTATATCTATGTGGTAGAATATGAACTTTTCTCCCCCTTTGCTTCCTCCAGCATAGCTATGGAAAAAATATTTTGGGGAATCAATAGAATATAGATGAGGAAATAATCTAATGAGAAAAAAACCTAAGAAAAGAAAAAGAACATTTCAGTGGGGAAATAATCGTGAGGACAAATGTCTTTGTCTCAAAGTTGTAGTTATATATCTGCACATAGATCATAATACCTATGGTTCTGATGTCTGAATTTGGGGTAGCTTTGGAAGAAATAAGTCACTCAGAAACTATTTACAATAAACATAAGAGAGGTACAGTGGTAAGAGAACTAGGAGTCAATAAATTTGTTCATTACTCTTAGTTGTGACACTTCTTAGTTATGTTATCTACAGCAATTCATTTATATCTGATATGTATTGGTTTCCTCATCAAAAAATGACTAAGTGCATCTCTGATTTCCCTATAAGGTTATATGCATTGCATCTCCTCTGGGCTACCTTTCCAGAGGATGATTCTTACTTCCAGGTTCTTGAGTGTAATCAGTGTTCCTGCAAACCTACATTTCCTGAGGGTACTCCACTAGTGTACATCCTAGAAACAAAAGCTTTCTGATAAAATTACCAAATTACCTGTTAGTAAAGACCTAGGTGCTAGCTAGGTGGCACAGTGAATAGAGCACTAGGTCTGGATTCAAGAAGACTTGAATTCAAAACCAGATTTAGAAAATGAATAGGTATGACACTTTAAGCAAATCATTTGATTCTGTTTGTCTTAATTTCTTCAGGTATAAAAAAGAGCTGGAGAAAGATTTGGCAAACCATTCCAGTAACTTTGCCAAAAAATTCCAAAATGGAATAATAAAATTATTATTATTATTATTATTATTATTATTAGTAGTAGTAGTAGTAGTAGTAGTAGTAGTAGTAGTAGTAGTAGTAGTAGTAGTAGTAGTAGTAGTAGTAGTAGTGGTGGTGGTGGTGGTGGTGGTGGTGGTGGTGGTGGTGGTATTTTATATAGTGCCTTAACATTTGTTTTCAAAATGAAAAAAAAGTATGGCCACTAATTAGTTTGGGGCTAGAAGTCAGGAAGATTCATCTTTACAAGTTCAAATCTGGTCTCAGATACTTGCTAGCTGTGCTTCTCTGTCCAAGTCAATGAATCCTATTTGCCTCAGCTTCCTCATCTATAAAATGATCTGGGAGGAAAAAAAAAATTACAAACTACTCCAGTATCTTTGCCTTCTTGGCAAATGGTGTCAGGAAGAGTTGGGCATGACTGAAAAAAAAACACTGAACTACGAAGGCATAGTAGCTAGAGTAGCAATAAATTATACCCTTCCTGAATCTAGAGTTTACTCTCTTACTAATATCCCCACACATACACCTGTGAGAAGACTATGCACAAAATTAAAGTAAAATGGCATGCTTATGAGACATACATGTAGGAAATATGTGACAACTAAAATTTTTACAATTCTTCTCTTCTGTGGAATCCTCACAAAGTTGAGTTTTAGCCATAGCATATCTGCTGAAAGATTTGTTCTCCAGAGCATTTCATGTCTTCTCATCTCTGGCTTGACTCTCAGTTGCTAAGTCCAAGTCTTTTATAAGTCCATACTTTGTTTCTTCTCCTATTGCCAAAGATTGCTTCCTGATAGCTGAGTCCTTCTTTGAGTACCAAACATCTGCAACTCTCCAGAAGGTCTCTGCTCCTTAATGTTCATAATGTCACCATTTCTTAGCTAAGTCTACTTCAAATTATCATTGCCAATGGGAAGGGAAAGAAAAAAATCTCTCCTTCCCTAAGAGTAATTATATCAAGAACCAGGTTCTTTATTCTCTTTCAGCTCTCTACTTATATCCACTCAACTCTCTCTAGCGTTTAGCTATTTAAAAGTGGGCATAGCCTATTTTTAGTCCTAGTTGATTGGACTGTTCCTCCTGGCTTACTCAAAGAGGGCTATCCTTACACTCACTCTAAAGGGATAATCTGGTATTGACTTAGTTCACATATTTAAACTGTATTATCTATAGGTAATCTTTTTTCTGTGACTATATTAACCATAAAAGAAGAATGACTAAATTACCTCCTTATATTTAATCAGAAAATATTTACCAGACACACCATAATGTGTAGATATATCTGAAATTAAGCCAAATTAAATTTAAAATACATGCTCTCTTTTCAACTACTATAGTACAATTCACATATTTACCAACCACCCAAATGTGAATGCAGAGTTGTTTAGTTTGAGTTAGTTGGAAAAGGGAAAATTTTAAAACTAAGCTAGATTGAGAAAAAATTACAAAATGTAAAACAAATAATTTTGATTATTTTAAATTAAAAAGGTTTTGTACAAACAAAAACAATGCAACAAAAATCAGAAGGGAAACAACCCACTGGGAAAAAAACTTTATAACAAAAAACTCTGACAGAGGTCTAATTACTCAAATATACAAGGAGCTAAATCAATTGTATAAAAAATCAAGCCATTCCCCAATTGATAAATGGGCAAGGGACATGAATAGGCAATTGTCAGGTAAAGAAATCCAAACTATCAAAAATGTTCTAAATCTCTAATAATTAGAGAAATCCAAATCAAAACAAATCTGAAGCGCCACTTCACATCTAGCAGATTGGCTAAAATGATAGCAGGGGAGAGTAATGAATGTTGGAGGGCATGTGGCAATATTAAGACATAGTGCATTGCTGGTGGAGTTTTGAACTGATCCAACCATTCTAGATGGCAATTTGGAACTATGCCCAAAGAGCTCTAAAAGACTGCCTACCCTTTGAGCCAGCCATAGCATTGCTGGGTTTGTACCCCAAAGAGATAATATATAAACAAACTTATACAAAAATATTTATAGCTATGCTTTTTGTGGTGGCAAAAAAGATAAACAAGGGTATGCCCTTCAATCGGGGCATGACTGAACAAATTGTGGTATATACTGGTGATAGAATACTGTTGTGCTCAGAGGAATAATAAACTGGAGGAATTTCATGTGAACTGGAAAGATCTCCATGAATTGGTGTAGAGTGAAAGGAGCAGAGCCAGAAGAGCATTGTACACAGAGACTGATACACTGTTGTAAAATTAAATGTAATGGACTTCTGTACCGGGAGCAATGCAGTGACACAGAACAATTCTGAGGGATTTATGGAAAAGAACACTACCCACATGCAGAGGAAAAACTGAAAGGAGTGGAAACACAGAAGAAAAACAACTGCTTGAACATATGGGTTAATGCGGACATGGTTGGGGATGTAGAGACTAAATGACCACACCAATACAACTATCATTAAAATGTAAATAAGTCTTGATTGATTACACTTGTTAAAACCAGTGGAAATGTGCATTGGATATGGGGATGCGTAAAAGGGTGTGAAGGGGAAAGTAAAAACAAGAATCATGTAACCATGGAAAATTTTTCTAAAAAAATAAAATATTTAAATCTGAAAAATAAAATAAAATAAAATAAATACTGGAAAGTACAATAATAGAAGGGTCTTTCCTCAAACTAATGTGTATTTATTTATTAGAACCATTAACAAGTATCATTTGGTATTCATTTAAAACCATTAGCAAGTAGTATCTGCAATGGGGATAAGTTCAAAGCCTTTCCAATAAGATCAGGAGTGAAGCAAGGATGTCCATTATCAGTGCTTTAAAATTATATAAGAAATGTCAGCAGTAGCAATTAGAGAAGAAAAAGAAATAGAAGGAATCAGAGTATGCATTGATAAATCTAAACTATCACTCTTTGCAGATGATATGATAGTATCCTGTATTATGGAGAGTAGCTAAGACTTTAACAGTTGCTCATCCTACAGTATTGTTCTTAGCCTTTTCCTAGTTGATGGGCACTACCTGAGTTGCTAATTCTTTGTCAGCACAAAAAAGAAAACCCTTGTATAAACATTTTTTGTACAAGAAGGTCATTTTTCTCTTCTTAGAGTCTCTTTGGGATATGAATATAATAGTGATATTATAGAATCAAAGAGTATGTACAGTTATATAGTCCTTTGGGCATAGATCCAAATGGTCCTCTATAATGGTTAGATTATTTCACAATTCACTAACAATGTATTTGTGTCCTAATTTGCCATACATCTTCCAACATTTATCACTTTCCTTTATTGCCTGATAGGGTTGAGGTGTTACCTCAGAATTGTATTAATTTGCATTTTTCTAAAAAAAAGTAATTTGGAACGTTTTTTTGTAAAATATTGAAAGCTTTGATTTCTTTATCTGAAAATTATTTTTATAAACATTGAGGAATGTTTATATGTAAACATTTATATATATATGTATGTGCATATATATATATATACAAACATTTATAAACATTGAGGAATGATTCATGTTCTTATATATTTGACCTAACACTTTATGAATTTGAGAAATTAGACCTTTATCAGAGAAATTTGCAGTAAATTTTACCCCAGTTTGTCATTTTTCTTTTAATCGTGATGACATTGGTTTTATTTAATGAAAAAAATACTTTTAAATTTAAGATCATCATAATCATTTATTTTACATCACTATCCCAGGAATTTTTGTCAAATAATGTATTCTTATACCAAAAGTTTTGGTTTTGGGGTTTATCAAACACTAGATTGGTAACGTCATATACCTCTGTATATTATGTATCTAATCTACTCCATTGATCCACCATTTTATTTCTTAGCCAGTACCAGACTGTTTTGATGATTACTGCTTTATAGTAAAGTTTTATATCTGGTACTATCCCTCTATTTTTCATTCTCTTGATTTTCTTGACCTTTTTATTGTTCCAGATGAATTTTGCTATTATATTTTTGAGTTCTATAAAATATTTTTGGTTATTTCATTGGAATGACATTGAATAAGTAAATTAATTTAGGTACGATTATCATTATTTATTATATTAGCTTGGCTTAACAATAAACAATTACTATTTTTCTAATTGTTTAGCTCTGACTTTATTTGTATGAAGTTTTCATAGTTGTACTCATATAATTCCTGTTTTTGTTTGCAAGGAGATTCTCACAAATTTTTATTGTCTAGAGTTATTTAAAATGGAATTACTCTTTCTATTTCTTGTTGCTGAGATATTTTGGGTAATATATAGAAATGCTGATGGTTTATATGAGTTTATTTGTACTGAACAACTTTACCAAAATCTTAATTATTTCAACTAGTTTTTAATTGATTCTCTAAGTATATTGTCATATCATCTGCAGAGTTGATAGCTTAGTTTCCTCATTGTCTTCTTTAATTCCATCAATTTATTTTTCCTTTCTTTTTGAAAAAGCTGGAATTTCTAGTACAATAATCTATAAAATAATGAATTCATTTTAAAGCACTAGTTCTAAATATAATTGAAATATGAATTTATAAAATATTACTATTTTGATAGGATGTTTATACAAAATTATACACAGACTAAAGTTATTAGAATTTTTTAAATTTTTAAATATTTTTCCATGGTTAAATGATTCATTTTTTACCCTCCCCTCTTCCCTTCCCCATTCTCTGAACTAACAAGCAATTGCACTGGATTATACATGTACTTGATACTGTAGGCTGATAATCCAAGTTTTCAACAACCTGAAGCCTACTTTGTTCTTACAAAACCTATTTCCATATTATCCATTTTGATAATAATCTTTAAAAATCAAAACCCCAAATTGTATACCCATATAAGTAAGAGATATCATATGCTTTGCTTCTGTGTTTCTACTCTCATGGTTCTTTCTCTAAATGTGGATAGCACTCTTTTTCATAAGTCCCTCAAGGATGTCCTGGATCATTGCATTGTGATTAGAAGCAAAACTGATCACATTTGATTGTTCCACAATGTTTCAGTTTCTGTGTACACTGTTCTCCTGGTTCTACTCATTTCACTCCTCATCAGTTCATGGAGGTCTTTCCAGTTAATGTAGAAATCCTCTAGTTCATCATTCCTTTTATCACAATAGTGTTCCATCACCATCAGATACCACAATTTGTTCAGCCATTCCCCAATCAATGGACATCCCTTCATTTTCCAATTTTTTGCCACCACAAAAATGCGCAATGAATATTTTGTACAACCCTTTTTTATTATCTCTTTGGGGTACAAACCTAGTAGTGGTATTTCTAGATGAAAGGGCATGTAATATTTTAAAGCCTTTTGGGCATAATTCCAAATTGCTTTCCAGAATGGTTGGGTCAATTTACAACTCCACCAGCAATGAATTAGCATCTCAATTTTGCCACATCTCCTCCAATATTTGTTATTTTCCTGTACTGTCATATTGGCCAATCTGCATGGTGTGAGGTGGTACCTCAGAGATGTTTTGATTTGCATTATTTTAATCAAGAGGGATGTAGACACTTTTTCATGTAATGATATGTTATGATAATGTCATTTTGAAGTTTCATATGTTATATGATGTACCGATTCTCATGTTGAAAAGGTATAACCCAAAGAATATTTTCCCCCATTCAAACTTTGAGATAAAGAAAATCTTAACATTGAAACTGAAATAACATGCAGAGTCTTTGCAAAGTTCTTAACTTTCCCTTTAACTTTGATTAATTACTACTATTTGCAAGGCCTATGAATATGATTTGATTATAAATAGATGGTAAGTAGCTAGTTTTTCAGGTACTCTTAAGCCAATAAACTGACATTGACAACACTACTTCTTTTCCTTTGCCTAGAATGTTGGACATTAGAATAGTTTGGTAATGAAATGTAATTGCTTCAATATTGTTTGAAAATAGACTCTGAGGAATAGTCTTTTAGATCTCAGTGGGACATTGATTCAATTGAAATTGGTGTACCCCTGGGTCAGCCCAACTTACTTTTCCCATTCCTGATGATGTATAATGACACTGAACTCACAATCAAATTTTCTCTTATAAGTGGATGATACAGCAAAAATTTTATTCACCCAGGTCAGCTGGCATGATCCAAACAAAGTACCTTATTAGATGAAATGTTCCCAATTACATAGCAGATTAATACAAATCTGTTTATCTGAAATCTACTGTTGGCAAAGCAAGCTCCACTCTGGGCACAGTGCTAACACTCACAAACAAAGGTGACATTGCCGAGGGATAAAAGAAGAGAAAACAAATGTGTTCTTTCAGATCACCAAGATGTTTTATAATATAGAAGAGCAAAGAAGGTAAGTAGGCTTTAAAATAGATATCTAGAGGCCAGAGCACTTAGAACAGTTTCCATAAGAAATTGACTTTGGTTCATGAAATCCCTTCTGCATTAGAAAAATATTGCTTATTTTTATTATTAGCCTTGATTAGACTCAGACAACTCTCAACATCTGCAGGGGTCCACAAAGGATATTGAGCCTGAGAGAGGAAAAGGATTAAGATTTGCTTATTTGCCCATAAAAAATGTATAGCTGTCCCTTTCAAAAATGTTTTCTTGGGAACCTAAAAATATCAATTGCTTATGACAGCCATTAGAAGCTGGAGTCAGGAGCTTTCCAACACCAAAGTGAAGTCATTTTACCCAGATAAATGCCTCAATTTTCTCCTCAATTGGGCAGACCTGTAGCCATGGAGATCTGGCTCCATTGTCCTTAAGACTACACAAGCACCCAGATGACAGACAAACTCCAGAAAGCTATATAGTATGTTTGGCATTGAACAAAATACTTAAATCTCTCTGCACTTCAGTTTTCTCATTTGTAACTAGAGGCTAGTATCATCTATACTGCCAAACTCATAAGTTTACTGTGAAAATATTTTAGAAATCAGAAATGGCTAGGTAAATGGGTTCTTATTATTATTAATATTAATAACAAAGTAGTAATAAAATTGTATTAATTTTTCCTAGGAGTCATACACATTTGGAAATTGTCTTCATCCTTTATTATTTTTCACCTAACTTTTTATTTCTCAATTTCCTCATCTTAAGAAAAAAGAAGAGTCAGTATGGGAGCAGAGCAATCAGTCGGCCTTGAAGTCAGGAATAGCTAGATTCAAGCCCTTCCTCTGATATATAAGGTTTGCCTAATATACATACATACATACATATATATATATATATATATGTATATATATATATATATATATAGAGAGAGAGAGAGAGAGAGAGACAGACAGACAGACAGACAGACAGACAGACAGACAGACAGAGACAGAGAGAGACAGAGAGACAGAGACAGACACAGACAGACTGACAGACAGAGAGACAGACAGACAGAGATAGACAGACAGAGAGAGAGGGAGAGAGTGTCAGTCTTGTTAAAGGAAAACATTATTTAAGTACTGCTAATATTTATTTGAAAGCAAGAATTGCTTTTCATTTTGTTATAGTACCTTAAACATAACACAAGTGACTTGGACAAATTTATTGCTTTATAAATGCTTGTTGAATCGGATGGGAACCTATCCTAGTGATGTCTTTATTAGGGCAACATGGTCAGTAAGTACAGCCCCTAATCAGTCACAAAAGAAGACAGATTCCATTGCCCAAAATTTTATTTATGAAAAAGTTAATATAGCTTTCTGAGATAAAATTATTAAATTATAAGCAGAGGAACTGAGAAAATTAATATCAATTATTATTTTTAAGTTAATATTACAAAGACTACAGAACATTACAAAAACATTTTTTGATGTATGGGTAAGTCCATTAAGAAAATATTGAAAAATATGTGTGTTTGCAAGCATTATAATACAATAGGTAAGCATTATATAAAAATATTTCACCCCATAAGATACATAAGATGCCTCTCTACTCTAGAGTAAATGGAATGTCTCCTTATCATTTTCTTTTCAATTTTGTTCCTTGTCTACTGTAAATTTTTCTGTTCCCTATATCTGAGGGCTCTTGTGGTACATTTAGTTCTACTTAGGGTTCTTTCAGGGAAGGAAATTAACTTCTAAAGGCAGAATTTCTGTATTAATCTCATCAAAAACATTAATACATTAATGTTTTTTGTAAAACTTTAGGGCTGCAAATTTGTTAGTACCCAGCACAAAACAATTCTCATTCTTAAATGGGTTATATAATATATTCAAGTGTTTTACTTTAACCTTATGTTTTAACACTATTATTTAACTAAAGTGTATATTATGGACTCCCGAGTTAAGATGGCTTCAGAGTAGAAGCAAGATATCCTCACCACTGATGAATAAATGATACCTCAAAAGGACAAAAAAAATCAGATGAAAGAAGAGACTCCACAATAGGGTGCAGCATTGAAGGTGCATGGGTTTGGGGCATTTCCACACTATACAGGGGTGAAATAGCTCCCACCAAAACATGAGCTGATGAACCCTCCCTAACCCACCTATGGTGCCAAATTCAGAGTGACAGAATTAGAGTAAGTGTGGTGCAATCTCCAGATTCTTGGCAGCTGACTAAGACCACCAGGGACTTACCCCTGAGAGCAGCTAGACTTGGGACCCCAGGAGGCTGACAGCATGGATCTTGGGGACTGAGATAGAGCAGAGAAGGGCAACAAACAGTAGAAATCACAAAGACTTGAAAAGTAGCCTCAGCCAAAAACTGCTCCATGGCTCCATACACAGAGAGCATGCCTTCCTCACTCACACTTCTCGCTGGGAATGAAAAAGTAGCATATTGATGGCCAGCAATTCCCAAGAAAACACCAAAAAGGATAAGAGAAAGGCACCAACAGTGGATAATTTTTACGGAGAAAAAACAAGACAAACAAATAAGCAAATCCAAAGCTTCCCCAAAAATGGAAATTAGTCACAAGCTCTTGAATAGTTTAAAGCTGAGATGATGAGAAAGGTGGAAGAGATTTGGAAAAAAAAAGTGGGAAATAGTGCAAAAAAACAGTTTAAAGAAAGAAACTCCCAATTGGAGAAAGAAGCACAGAAAGCAAATGAAATGATGAGCAAATTGGAAATCAAAATTAAACAGCTGGAAACCATGAAAAATAGGGTAGATGAAACTGAATGGGAAAATCATAAGATAATAGAGGAAAACCAGGCTTTAAAGACCAGAATTGGGCAAGTAGAAGCCAATGATCTCACAAGAAAGCAAGAATAAAGCAAAGTCAAAAGTTTGACAAAATAGAAGGAAACATGAAATATCTCACTGAGAAAATGAATGACCTTAAAAACAGATCTAAAAGAAACAATTTGACAATCATTGGTCTACTGAAAAACTGAGAAATCAACAGAAACCTTGGCATCATTCTACAAGAAATTATCCAAGGAAACTGCCCTGATGTTTTTCAACAAGATGGCAAAATAGACATTGAAAGAATCCATAGATCACCCTTTACATCATCAAATGCCAACCCCCAGGAATATAATTGTCAAATTCAAGAGCTTCCAAGTTAAGGAGAAAATTCAACAAGAAGTGAGAAAGAGACAATTCAGATATCAAAGAGCACCATTCTGGATCACACAAGATCTGGCAGGCTCCACACTAAGAGACTGAAACGTTTGGGATATGATATCCAGAAAGGCAAGAGAATTGGGTCTATAACAAAGAATCACCTAGCCATCAAAACTGACTATAGCGTCCGGGTTAAAATGGCGGCATAGTAGAAGCAGTTGCTTAACCTCTCCTAACCCATACAGACAGACTCCTCAAGAGGACAAAAACAAATCCAGATGAATGTAGGGACCCCACAACAGGGCACAGCATTGAAGTCACGTGGGATTGGGGCATTTCCATGCTATAAGGGGGTGAAATAGCTCTCATTAAAACAAGAGTTAAGCAACACCTTCCCCCCCCCCACCTACAGTGTCAAAGCCAGTGCGCAACAGTTAGAGCAAGTTTGGGGCATTCATTGAATTCTTGGCTGCTACCTGGGATAACCACGGCCTGCTCCTGAGAGCAGCAAGGCTTAAGACCCCAAGAGGTTAAATTACTGGACTTTGAAAACAGATCTTGAACTCAGGCACAAACACAGATGCAAACCTTGAGTGCAGGCATGTACCTTGGGTGGTCCAGGGCAGAGGGGTGCATGACTGTGGAACCAGCACACCAAGACTGTTAAAGGAGCTTCCGACAGAGGAGCAAGCAAGGGGACCACCAGGTGACTTTACCCTAAGAACAACTGACTTAAGAACTCAGGAGCCTAAAGAACTCAGACCAAACTTGGGAATGAGAATAAAGCTGTGAGGGCACATGGCTTTGTGACTCAGACGAAAACTGCTCCACACCTCAATAGGATAGGCAGAAAGCCTGTCTGCCTAACCCAGAATTCTGACTTAGAAAGAAATAATAATAATAGCAAGCTAGGCAGTAGAACATGAAAAGAGTGAGTGAAGCTGTGGCTGGTTTGGTGAAGGGGACCTGAGGGAGCTTTGCTGGTTTGTGACGAAGACTGTTTCATATGGTGAGTTTAAAGACTGAATCTTCCTGAACTTCTATGAAAAAACTTCCTTTTATAGACTCTGTGAATGAAGTTTGCTCAATTCACCTCTGGGCCTAAGGCCCTTTAATCCTTCGCTGAGGGTTAAGATCTACCTGGACTAATCAGTGGGATAGATTCTTATTTCTGTACTTCCTCTCTCTCTTCTCATGTAAATAAATTTCTATAAAAGTCAATTTTGAATTGAGATTATTCTTAATTGAGGATTGATAATAGTTCAATCCTCTGCTGACCATCTTTAATATATTGAACCTATAAAACCACTTTTTCACCCTTACATTTTGGCCAAATCAAGAAGAAATCTTTAACACTCGACAACTTTTACACAGGAAAAATCCAGATAACAGAGCAAACAGCAGAGAAGAACAATAAGTAATCACATCCAAACCTTCCCCCCAAAATGAAAATTGATCACATGCTCTTCAAGAGTTCAAATCTGAGATCATGAAAAAGATGGAAGAGATTTGGTGAGAGAAGTGGGAAATAGCTCAAAAGGAAATAAGCAGGTTAAAAGAAAGAAACTCCCGATTGGAGAAAGATGCCCCCAAATCAAAAGAATTGATAAGCAAATTGGAGACCAAAATGAAATAGATGGAAAACAGGATAAACCAAATTAAAAAGGAAAATGAAAAGATTATAGCAGAAAACCAGTCCCTAAAAGCTAGAATCGGGCAAGCAGAAGCCAATGATCTCTCAAGACAGAAAGAACAAATAAAACAAAGTCAAATGACTGATAAAATAGGAGGAAACATGAAATATCTCACTGAGAAATTGAAAGATCAAGAAAACCAGTCTAGAAGAGAGAATTTGAGAATCATTCTTCTTCCTAAAAAAGCAGAAATTAATAGAAATTTGGACTCCATACTATGAGAAATTATACAACAAAACTGCCCTGAAGTTCTTCAACAGGAGGGCAATATAAACAGTGAAAGGATCCATAGATCACTCTCTATACTAAACCCTGAAAAGATAATCCCCAGAAATATAACAGCCAAATTCAAGAGCTTCCAAGTAAAAGAAAAGAATTTACAAGAAGCCAGAAAGAGACAATTCAGATATCAAAGGGTACCAATCAGGATCACATAGGATCTGGCAACCTCTACACTAAGAGACCACAAGGCTTGGAATATGATATTCAGAAAGGCAAGAGAACTGAGTCTACAAGAAAGGATCATTTACCCATCAAAACTGCCTATATACTTCCAGGGGAAAGTATGGGTATCCAATAAGATAAAAGATTTCCAAGTATTTTCACAGAAATGACCAGGACTAAATGCAAAGTTCGATATCCAACAACAAAAAGCAGGAGAAACATGAAAAGGTACATAAGAAAGAGAGGGGGAAGAAAAAAAAACTCTTATTTTTTAATTTCCTTTTTAACAGCTTCAATAAGATCAAATTGTTTGTATTCCTAAATGGAGAAATGTTATGTGTAATTTGCAAAAACTGTATTCACTACTATAGTAATTGGAAGAATTATTAATAGGGAGAGGTTGGAGTACTAAATGGTCTAAGATGATATGGGGGTTGGGGAAAGAGAGTGGGTGAATAGTAGATGGCACAAAGAGAAACTTGAATGAATAAGAAAAATAGGATATTCTATTACACACAAAGAGGGCATGGGAAGAGGAGGGGATAAAAAATATTATAAGAAGGAAAGGAAGACAGCATTAAGAGGTAATATTAAAAACTCACTCTCAGCATAATTAAACCTGAGAGGGAAGAGTAGCTATGTCCACTAGGATATAGAATTCTATCAAACCCTACTGAGAAAGTAAGAAGGGGTAAACAAAGGGGAACAGGGGAGAAGGGAGGTCAAAAAATGGGATGGGAGGAGAGATGGGAGAGAATTCATTAGGCCTTAAAAGGACAAGGTGGACTGGTATAAAACAAACCACTGGTTTAAAAGGTAATAGCATGAGAAGAAGGGGAAAACTAGGAGAGGATACCAAAATGTTGGGGAATACACAACTGATAATTATAAATCTGAACGTGAATGGCATGAATTTGCCCATAAAAAGGAAGCAAATAGCAGAGTGGATTAGAAACCAAAATTACACCATATGTTGTCTAAAAGAAACACATATGAGGTGGGTGGACATACACAGGTTTAAGGTCACAGGCTGAAGCAAATCTTTTGGGCTTAAAATGAGGAAAAAGTCAGGAGTGGCGATCATGATCTCCAACAGAGCCAAAATAAAAATAGATTTGGTTAAAAGAGATAGGGAAGGTAATTACATCCTGATTAAAAGGCAGTATAGATGAATAGCATCCAAATTCCTAAAGGAGAAACGGGCAGAACTCAAGAAGGTAATAGATAGTAAAACCATACTAGTGGAAGATCTAAATATTCCTCTTTCAGATTTATATAAATCAAACCAAAAAATAAATAAGAAAGATAAGACAGGTAAATGAAATCCTAGAAAAATTAGAATTAATAGATATGTTGAGTAAAATAAATAGGGACAAAAAGGCATGCACCTTCTTTCAGCTGCACATGTTATATTCACAAAGATTGACCATGTAATGGGGCATAGAAACATTGCAAACAAATACAAAAGAGCAGAAAAAATAAATGTAAACTTTTTGGATCATAATGCAATAAAAATAATAATCAGTAAGGGCACATGGACAGGCAAATCAAAAACTAATTGGAAATCCAATAATATGATTCTCCAAAGCCAGTTAGTTAAAAAAGAAACCATAGAAACAATCAATAATTTCAGAGAAGAGAATAACAATGATGAGACATCCTACCAAACTCTGTGGGATGCAGCTAAGGCAGTACTCAGGGGGAAATTTATATTCTTGAATGCATGTATTAACAAATTAGAGATGGCAAAGATTAATGAACTGGGCATGCAAATTAAAAAACTAGAAAGGGAACAAATTAAAAATCACCAGCTAAACACCAAATTAGAGATTATAAAAATTAAAGGAGAAATCAGTAAAATTAAAAGTAAAAGAACTATTGAATTAATAAATAAGACTAGAAGCTGGTACTTTGAAAAAACAAACAAAATTGACAAAATTCTGGTCAATCAAATTAAAAAAGGAAAGAAGAAAACCAAATCATCAGTATCAAAGATGAAAAGGGAGACCTCACCTCTAATGAAGAGGAAATCAAGGCAATAAAAAATTATTTTGTGCAATTATATGGAAATAAATATAGCTAACTAGGTGAGGTTGATGAATATTTACAAAAATAAAATATAAATTGCCTAGATTAACAGTTGAAGAAATAGAATACTTAAATAATCCCATATCTGAAAAAGAAATTGAAAAAGCCATCAAAGTACTCCCTAAGAAAAAAATCCCCAGGACCAGATGGATTCACAAGTGAATTCTTTAAAACCTTCAAAGAACAACTAATTCCAATACTATACAAACTATTTGACATAATAAGCAAAGAAGAAGTTCCACCAAACTCCTTTTATGATATAAATATTGTACTGATCCCAAAACCAATTAGATCAAAAATGGAGAAAGAAGACTTCAGACCAATTTCCTTAATGAACATAGATGGAAAAATCTTAAACAGAATAATAGTAAAGAGACTCTAGCAAGTGATCACGAGGGTTACTCATTATGATCATGTGGGATTTATACCAGGAAAGCAAGGATGGATCAATATCAGGAAAAACATTCACATAATTGAACATATCAACAAAAACCACATGATTATCTCAATAGATGCTGAAAAAGCATTTGACAAAATACAACCTACTTTCCTATTGAGAACAGTATAGGAATAGAAGGACCTTTCCTAAAAATAATAAACAGTATATATCTAAAACCATCAACAAGCATCATAAGCAATAGGAAAAACTTAGAAGCCTTCCCAATGATATCAGATGTGAAACAAAGATGCGCACTATCGTCTCTATTATTTAAAATTTTACTAGAAACACTAGCAGTAGCAATTAGAGAAGAAAAAGAAATCGAAGGTATTAAAATAGGCAATGAGGAGACTAAGCTATCACTCTTTGCAGATGATACGATGGTCTACTTAAAAAATCCTAAAGAATCAACTAAAAAATAATAGAAATACTCAACAACTTTAGCAAAGTTGCAGGATATAAAATAAATGCACATAAATCATCAGCATTTCTATATATCTTTAACACATCACAACAACAAGGGGTAGAAAGAGAAACACCATTTAAAATCACCCTAGACAACATAAAATACTTAGGAATCTATCTGCCAAGACAAACACAGGAATTATATGAACACAACTACAAAACAATTTCCTAACAATTAAAATTAGATCTAAACAATTGGAAAAACATTGATTGTTCATGGGTAGGACCAACTAACAATAAAAATGACCATTCTACCCAAATTAATTTACCTATTTAGTGCCATACCTATCAAACTACCAAAAATCTTTTTTACTGAATTAGAAAAAAAAGTATAAGTAAGTTCATTTGGAAGAACAAATGATCAAGAATATCAAGGGAAATAATGAAAAAAAAAATGTGAAGGAAGGTGGCCTAGCAGTACCAGATATTAAAATATACTATAAAACAGAGGTCCTCAAAACGTTATGATACTGGCTAAGAGACAGAAGGGAGGATCAGTGGAATAGACTTGGGGTAAGTGACATCAGCAAATGTATGATAAACACAAAGAGCCCAACTTTTGGGAGAAAAATCCACTATTTGACAAAAAATGTCGGGAAACTTGGAAAACAATATGGGAGAGAATAGGTTTAGATCAACATCTCATACCCTACACCAAGATAAACTTAGAAAGGGAGAATGACTGAATATAAAGAAGGAAACTATAAGAAAATTAGGTGAACATAGAATAGAATACCTCTCAGATCTATTGGAAAGGGAAGATTTTAAAATCAAGCAAGAATTAGAAAAAAATTACAAAGTGTAAAATAATTTTCATTATATTAAATTAAAGACTTTTTGCACAACAAACGCAAGGCAACCAAAATTAGAAGGGATACAACTAACAGGGAAAAAATCTTTATAAGAAAAACTCTGACAGAAGTCTAATTATTCAAATATACAAGGAGCTAAATCAAAAAAAATCAAGCCATTCCCCAATTGATAAATGGCTAAGGGACATGAATAGGCAATTTTCAAATTTTATTTTCAAATAAGGAAATGAAAACTATTAATAAGCACATGAGAAAGTGTTCAAAATCTCTAATAATTAGAGAAACACAAATCAAAACAGGTCTGAAGTACCTCACACCTAGCAGATTAGCTAAAATGATAGCAGGAGAGAGTAATGAATGTTGGAGGGGGTGTGGCAAAATTGGGACATTAATGCATTGCTGGTGGAGTTTTGAACTGATCCAACCATTTTGGATGGCAATTTGGAACTATGCCCAAGGAGCTCTAAAAGACTACCTTCCCTTTGAGCCAGCCATTGTATTGCTGTGTTTGTACTCCAAAGAGATCACAGATAAACAGACTTGTACAAAAATATTTATAACCATGCTTTTTGTGATGGTAAGAAACTGCAAAATGAGGAATGGCTGAACACATTATGGTATATGCTGGTGATTGAATACTGTTATGCTCAAAGGAATAATAAACTGGAGAAATTCTATCTGAACTGGAAATACCTCCAGGAATTGATGCAGAGTGAAAGGAGTAGAGCCAGAAGAACAGTGTATACAGATACTGATACACTGTGGTAAAATCGAATGTAATGGACTTCTGTCCTTGCAGTAAGGCAATGACTGAGGACAATCTGGAGGGACATATGGAAAAGAATGTTACCCACATTCAGAGGAAGAATTACAGAAGTGGAACGCAGAAGAAAAACAACTGCTTGAACACATGGGTTGATGAGGGCATGATTGGGGTTGTAGACTCGAAACAACCACACCAATTTTGCTATGAATAATATGGGAATAAGTCTTGATTGATGACACATGTTAAAACCAATGGAAATGTGAATTAAATATGGGGGGGTTAAAGGGAGGAGTGAAGGGGAAAGAAAAAACATGAATCATTTAACCACGGAAAATTTTTATAAAAAAATTAAAATATTTAAATTAAATTAAATTTAATTTAAAAAAACCTGACTATATACTTCTGGGGGAAAGTATGGGCATTCAACAAGATAGAAGAAAAGGCCAGAATTAAACAGAAAGTTTGATATCCAAACAAATAATCAAGAGAAATATGAAAAGATAAATAAGAGAGGGGGAAAAAAGCAATTTTTAAAATTTTTCTTCTTTAAGAACTTCAATAAAATCAAATGGTTTATATTCTTATATGGAAAAATTTTATTTGTAATTCCCCAAAATTGTATTCACTATTATAATAATTTGAATAATTATTCATAGGGAGAGGTTGAGGTACTAAGTGGTCTAAGATGATATGCAAAAAAAGAAAAGAGTGGAGAGGAATAGAAGATGACAACAAGAGAAACTTGAAGGAATAAGAAAAATAGAATAATCTATACTGAATGAAGAGGCACATGGGAAGGGGAGGGGAAGAAAATTATTATAAGAAAGTAGAGAAAAAGATTGTTAATAGGTAATACTTAAACCTTACTCTCAATGTAATTATATCTGAGAGGGAAGAGTAGCTAGATCCATTGGGGTATCAAGTTCTATCTATACATGGAAAGTTAGAAGGGGAAAATCAAGGGGGGGATAGGGCAGGGAATACAAAAAGGGAGGGAAAAAGAGGGGGGAGGGAATTTAATAGACCCTGATAAATAATGAGGGCAAATAGGGAGGGAGTCAAATGGGAAGTAAAATAAGGTTGGAGATTAGGGGTAATTTGGAGAGTATATCAAAATATTGGGGAATACACAGGTAACAATCATAACTCTGAATGGTAATGGAATGAACTCACCCATAAAATTGAAGCGAATAGCAGAATGGATTAGAAACAAAAATCCTACCATGTGTTGTCTACAAGAAACACACATGAGGCAGGTAGACACAAAGAGAGTAAAGGTAAAAGACTGGAGCAAAATATATTGGGCTTGAGCTGAGAAAAAGAAGGCAGGGTTTGCAGTTATTTTATCTGACAAAGCCAAAGTAAAAATAGATCTGATTAAATAGATAGAAAACATAATTACATCCTGATAAAAAGTAGTATAGACAATGAGGAAATATCAGTACTCAACATGTATGCACCCAAATGGTATAGCATCTAAATTTCTAAAGGAGAAAGTGGCAGAGCTCAAGGAGGAAATAGAGAGTAAATCTATACTAGTGGGATACCCGAATTTTCCTCTATCACATCTAGATACATCAAACCAAAAATTAATTAAGAGTTAAGAGAGGTGAATGAAATCTTAGAAAAATTAGAGTTAATAGATATGTGGAGAAAAATAAATATGAACAAAAAGGTATATACCTTCATTTCAGCAGCACATGGTACATTCACAAAGACTGATCATGAACTAGGGCATAGAAACATGGCAAGCAAATGTAAAAGAGCAGAAATAATAAATGTAACCTTTTCAGATTATAATGCAATAAAAATAATAATGTATAACAATACTTGTATAGGCAATTCAAAAATTAATTGGAGATGAAATATGATTCTCCAAAATCAGTTAGGTAAAAAAACAAATCTTAGAAACAAGTAATAATTTCATTGAAGCGAATGACAATGATGAGACATCCTACCAATGATGAGCAGCACTCAGAGGGAAGTTTATATCCTTGAGTTTGCACTTTAATTTGCATATTAACAAATTAGGGAGGGCAGAGATCAATGAATTGGGCAACAAATTAGAAAACTAGAAAGAAAATAAATTGAAAATCCTTAGATGAAAATTAAATTAGAGATCCTAAAAATTAAAGGGGAAATTAATATTCAATTAGTAGGTAAGACTAGAAGTTGGTACTTTGAAAAAATAGACCAAAAATAGTCAATCTAAAAAAAAGGAAAGAAGAAAACCAAATTATCAGTATCAAAGATGAAAAGGGAGACCTCACCTCTAATGAAAAGGAAATTAAGACAATCAGTAAGAACTATATTGCCCAACTATATGGCAATCTAAGTAATACAGAAGAATATTTACAAAAATGTAAATTGCCTAAATTAACAGGAAAAGAAGTAGAATACTTAAATAATCCAAAGTCAGAAAAAAAATTGAATAAGCCATCAAAGAACTCCCTAACAAAAAAATCCCCAGGATTAGATGGATTCACCAGTGAATTCTATTAAACATTTAAAGAACAACTAATTCCAATACTATACAAACTATTTGGTATAATAACCAAAGAAGAAGTTCTACCAAATTCCTTTTATAACACAAATATCGTACTGATCCTAAAGCCAAATAGATCAAAAACATAGAAAGAAAACTACAGACCAATCTCCTTGAAGAACATATTGCAAAAATCTTAAATAGAATACTAGCAAAAAGACTCCAGCAAGTGATCACGAGAGTTATTCATTATGATCAGGTGGGATATATGCCAGGAATGATAGGATGTTTCAATATTAGGAAAACCATTCACATAAATGACCATATCAACAAGCAAACCAACAAAAATCACATGATTATCTCAATAGATGCTGTAAAAGCCTTTGACTAAATACAACACCCATTCCTATTGAAAGCACTAGAAAGAATAGCAAGAATAAAAGGGCCTTTCCTAAAAATAATAAACAGTATATATTTAAAACCATCAGCAAGCACCATTTGCAATGGGGATAAATTAGAAGCCTTCCCCATGAGATCGGGAGTCAAATAAGGATGCCCATTATCACCTCTAACATTTTACTAGAAACACTAGCAATAGCAATTAGAGAAGAAAAAGAAATTTAAGCTATAAAAATAGGCAATGGGGAGAGTAAACTATCCATGTGAACTGGAATGACCTCCATGAATTGATGCAGAGTGAAAGGAGCAGATCCAGAGTACATTGTATACCAGCACTGGGAGACAGGCTTTGGGGCTGATGAAAAGCAGGCAGGAGGGAGTAGCTGGAGAAAAAACTTCCTAACTTAGCTGAAAATCTATTTTTAAAAAAATTGAATTCAATCCCATTGTGATAATCCATAATGTGGATTTAAAATATTAATATCCAATAATTAAATATATTTTATAAAGTTTTACTAATAACAAACTAACTAAAATAACTAACTAAAATGGTACAAACCACCCCGCTCACTGAAGCAAAAGAGAGAGAATGAGGTAGAGCCTCAGAACTTATACAAAATGTGATCACACAAACATAGACAAAAGGTAAAGCATTGCAGGTAATACAGAAAGGAACTCTGACAATGCATTCTTTAGGGGTCCATGTTTTTCCAACTATACAATATCATGGGAAATAATGAAAAAAAATGTGAAAAATGGGGGATTAGAAGTACCAGATCTTAAGCTATACTGCAAGGCAATGGTCATCAAAACAATATGGTACTGAGTAAGAAACAGAAGGATGGATCAATGGAGTAGATTAGAGGTAAATGACGTCAGCAAACTAGTGTTCGATAAACCCAAAGATCCCAAGTTTGGGGCTGAGAATTTGCTATTTGACAAAAACTGCTGGGAAAATTGGAAAACAGTATGGGAAAATTAGGTTTGGATCAACATCTTATACCCTACACCAAGATAAATTCAAAGTGGGTAAATGACTTAAATATAAAGAGTGAAATCCTTAATAAATTAGGTGAATATAGAATAGTATACTTGTCAGATCTGTGGGAAAAGAAAGGAATTTAAGACCAAGCAAGAGATAGAGAACATTACAAAATGTAAAATTAATGGCTTTGATTATATCAAATTAAAAAGTTTTTGTGCAAATAAAACCAATGCAACAAAAATTAGAAGGAAAGCAAGAAACTGGGAGAATATTTTTATAACAAAACTCTCTGACAAAGCTTTAATTTCCCAAGCATATAAGGAATTAGGACAAATCCTCAAAAAATCAAGTCATTCTCTAATCAACAAATTGTCAAGGGACATGAATCAGCAGTTTTCACTTGGATATAAATATTTTGTACAGTTCTTTTTCCTTATTAATTCTTTGGAAAGAAGAAAATCAAATTAACAGTATCAAAGATGAAAAGGGAGACCACATCTCTATTGAAGAGGAAATTAATGTGATCATAAAAATTATTATGTTCAATTATATGGCAATAAATCCAGCAATCTAGGTGATATTCATGAATATTCACAAAAATATAAACTGCCTAGGTTAACAACAGAAGAAATAAAATACTTAAATAATCCAATATCAAAAAAGAAATTGAACAAGCCATCAAAGAACTCCTTAAGAAAAAAATCTCCAGGGCCTGATCGATTCACAAGTGAATTCTATCAAATATTTAAAGAACAATAAATCCCAATACTATACAAATTATTTGATATAATAAGCAAAAAAGGAGTCCTACCAAATTCCTTTTATGACACAAATATGGCACTGGTTCCAAAGTCATATAGATTAAAAACAGAGAAAGAAAATTACAGACCAATTTCCCTAATGAACATAGATACAAAAATTGTAATAGAATACTAGCAAAAAGACTCCAGCAAGTGATCTAGAGGGTTATCCATTATGATCGGGTGGGATTTATACCAGGAATGCAAGGATGGTTCAACATTAGGAAAACCATCCACATAATTGACCATATCAACAAGAAAACCAATAACATATTCATCTCAATAGATGCTGAAAAAGCCTGTGACAAAATACAACACCCATTCCTATTGGAAACACTAGAAAGTATGGGAATAGAATGGCCTTTCCTAAAAACAATGAACAGTATATATCTAAAACCATCAACAAGCATCATCTGCAATGGGGATAAATTAGAAGCCTTTCCAATAAGATCAGCTGTGAAACAAGGATGCTCACTATTGTCTCTATTATTTAACATTGTACTAGAAACACTAGCAGTAGCAATTAGAGAAGAAGAAGAAATTGAAGGTATCAAAATAGGCAATGAGGAGACTAAGCTATAACTCTTTGCAGATTATATGGTGGACTACTTAAAAAATCCTAGATAATCAACTAAGAAGCTTGTAGAAATAATCAAGAAATTTAGCAAAGTTGCAGGATACAAAATAAATGCACATAAATCATCAGCATTTCTATACATTTCCAACACATCACAGCAGCAAGAGGTAGAAAGAGAAACACCATTTAAAATCACCCTAGACAATACAAAATACTTAGGAATCTATCTACCAAAACAAATACAGAAATTATATGAAAACAACTACAAAACATTTTCCAAACAATTAAAACTACATCTAAAAAATTGGAAAAACAATGCTCATGTGTAGGATGAGCTAACATAATAAAAATGACCATTCTACCCAAATTAATTTACCTATTTAGTGCCATACCTATCAAACTACCAAAAAAACTCTTTTGCTGAATTAGGAAAAACTATAACAAAGTTATTAGGAATAACAAAAGATCAAGAATATCAAGGGAGATAATGAAAAAAATGTGAAGGGGGCCTAGCAGTACCAGATATTAAACTGTATTATAAAGCAGTGGTCATCAAAATGGTATGGTACTGGCTAAGAGACAGAAGGGAGGATAAGTGGAATAGACTTGGGGTAAGTGACATCAGCAAGACAGTGTATGAAAAACCCAAAGGACTCAACTTTTGGGAGAAAAATCCACTATTTTGCAAAAACTGTTGGGAAAAAAACCAATATGTCAGAATTTAGGTTTAGATCAACATCTCACACCCTATACCAAGATAAATTCAGAATGTGTGAATGACTTGAATATAAAGAAGGAAACTATAAGTAAGTTAAGTGAACACAGAATAGTATCCTTGTCAGATCACTGGGAAAGGGAAAATTTTAAAACCAAGCAAGAGATATAAAATTACAAAATGTAAAATAAATAATTTTTATTATATTAATTTAAAATGTTTTTGAAAAACAAAAACAATGCAACCAAAATCAGAATGGAAACAACAAACTGGGAAAAAATCTTTATAATAAAAAACTCTGACAGAGTTCTAATTACTCACAAGGAACTAAATCAATTGTATTAAAAAAAAATCAAGCCATTCCCCAATTGACAAATGGGTAAGCGGCATGAATAGGCAATTTTCAGATAAAGAAATCAAAACTATCAATAAGTACATGATAAAGTGTACTAAATCTCTAATAATTAGAGAAATCCAAATCAAAACAACTCTGAGGTACCACCTCACAACTAGCAGATTGGCTAAAATGATAGCAGGGGAGAGTAATGAATGTTGGGGGGGATGTGGCAAAATTGGGACATTAATGCATTGCTGGTAGAGTGGTGAACTGATCCAATCGTTCTGGATGGTAATTTGGAACTATGCCCAAAGAGCTCTAAAAGACTGCTTGCCCTTCGAGCCAGCCATAGCATTGCTGGTTTTGTACCCCAAAGAGATCATAGATAAACAGACTTGTACAAAGACATTTATAGCCATGGTTTTTTTGGTGGCAATAAACTGAAAAACGAGGGTATACCCTTCAATTGGGGAATGGTTGAACAAATTGTGGTATATATTGTTGATGGAATACTATTTTGCTCAAAGGAATAATAAACTGGAGGAATTCCATGTGAATTGGAAAGACCTCCAGTAATTGATGCAGAGTGAAGGGAGCAGAGCCAGAAGAACAATGTACACAGAGATTGATACACTGTAGTAAAACTGAATGTAATGTACTTCTCTACTAGCAACAATGCAATGACCCAGGACAATTCTGAGGGATTTATGGAAAAGAATGCTACCCACATCTCGAGGAAGAACTGCAGGAGTGGTAACACAGAAGAAAAACAACTGCTTGAACACATGAGTTGATGTGGACAAGGTTGGGGATGTAGACTTGAAATGACCACACCAATGCATCTATTAATGACATGTAAATAAGTCTTGATTGATGACACATGCTAAAAACAGTAGAAATGAGCATTGGCTATGGGAGAAGGTAAAGGTGGTGGGTGAAGGGGAAAGTAAAAACATGGATCATGTAACCATGGAAAATTTTTCTAAAAAAATAAAGTATTTAAATCTTAAAAAATAAACAGTACATATTTAAAACTGTCAGCAAGCTTCATCTGCAATGGGGATAAATTTAAAAGCCTTTCTAATAAGATTATAAGTGAAGCAAAGATGCTAATTATCACCGCTATTGTTTAACATTGTACTAGAAATGCTAGCAGTAGCAGTTAGAGAAGAAAAAGAAACAGAAAGGATTGAAGTAGGCAATGAGGAGACTAAACTTTCACTCTTTGCAGATGATTTGACGTTCTACTTAAAGAAACCTAGAGAATCTACTGAAAGCTAGCAGAAATAATCAACATTAGCAAAGTTATAGAATACAAAATAAACCCACACAAATCATCAACATTTCTATATATTTCTAACACAAATCAGCAGCAAGAGTTAGAAAGAGAAATTTCATTTAAATTCACGCTATAAAATATGAAATAGTGTGTTCTAAATCCTCCTGATTAAAGAAAAGAAAACTAAAACAACCTTACCACCTTACACCTATCAGACTGGCCAATATGGCAACAAAGGAAAATGTTAAATGTTGGAGGGGACGTTGCAAGATTGGGACACTAATACACTGCTGGTGGAGTTGTGAATTTGTCCAACCATTCTGGAGGGCAATTTGGAATTGTGAACAAAGGGCTTTAACAGAATGCCTGCCCTTTGATCTAGCCATATCACTCTTGGACTTGTAACCCAAAGAGGTAATAAGTAAAATGTCTTGAACAAAAATATTCATAGCCATGCTCTTTGTGGGAGCAAAAAATTGAAAAATGAGGAGGGTGTCCATTGATTCACGGGGTGAATAGCTCAATAATTTCTGGTATATGTTGGTGATGGAATATTATTGTACTTAATGGAATAAAGGACTGGAGAAATTCCATGTGAATGGGAAAGACCTCTAGGAATTGATTATAATTAATTATAGTTGCATTCTTTGTGGATATAAATGTTTAAGAAAAATATGATACCTCTGAATACTTCAAAAATGTTTTCTTTGAAAAAGTATTTCCTTTTCATTATGACTTTTCACTTTACATATATTGGTATTTCATAATAGGATTATAGATTTAGCTCTGGAAAGGACATTAGAGTTCAAAGAGTCCAACTAGATCATTTTTCGGATGAGGAAATTGAGCCTTGGAGAGAGATAAAGTTATTTGAACAACATATCATAGGTGATAAATTACTTAACTTGGATTTGAGTTCAGATCTTCTAACCACAAATCTATGTTGTCTCCTTCCCTATCCTGTTTCTCATCTGTGTTCAAGATTGAATTCTCCCTCGTGACTGACATAAAAACAAGCAAAAATATTTGAAACAGAGAAATATTTGATAATACATACAACTGTAGTCTTTATAGTTTTTAGGACGTCTTAATTCCATTTTACAACCACTGTTTCAGGTCCCTGGGTTTAACAGACATCCTAAAAGTTCTAGGTTGTCTTTGAGTGCTAAAGAATTGGAGTGAATGGAGATTCTTCTCTCAGTCAGAGTTTTTTTTTCTAATATCAATCAACAATTACAATATTATTATTTTCCTTTTATTATTGGTTGACTAAACAATTAGCACTCATCTCAAATCTCACAAGGTCATTTCATCACTAATACTCCTTTATCAATATTTATTAAATTGCAACTATGTGCCAGGCACTAGACTAAGTGTTGGAAAAGAAGCAGGAATGAATGCCACATACTCATTGGTTGGGTGTTGGGTGGTTGGCTGCTGGTAGCTGCTATTGTTACTGTTACTACACCTCTCTTCACCTGGAAGTTTGCCTCGAACACTGGGGAAAATGGCTCTCCTGGCTTCCTAAATTTAAAAAGGTTTTTTTTTTTAAATTCACTGAAATTTTGCATATTTATCTTATGCTAGTGAAGGAGGCCCTTGGATATTATATTCTTAACTAGACTTTTTGCTTTAAATTTCTAGTTCTACTTGACCTACAAGAAATATAAAAACACTCTTGAAGACAATTTGGAATTATGCCCAAAGGGCTTTAAAATAATGTATACCCTTTGATTCAGCAATACCAGTACTGGGTTTGTACTCCAAAGAGATAATAATGAAAAATGTTTATACAAAAATATTAATAGTCACACTTTTCGTGGTGTCAAAAAAAATTGGAAAATGAAGGGATATCCCTCGATTGGGGAATGGCTGAACTGTGGTATATGATGGTGGTGGAATACTAATCGTGCAGTAGGGAGTAATGAACTGCTTGATTTCTATATAATCTGGAAAGACCTCCTTGAACTAATGCAGAGTTAAATGAGCAGAACCAGGAGAACATTATACACAGAAAGTGAAACATTGTGGAATGATCAAATGTAATAGACTTTGCTACTAACAGCAATGCAATGATCCAGGACAATTCAAAGGTACTTATGAGAAAGAATGCTATCAACATCAAGAGAAAGAACTGTGGGAGTAGAAACAAAAAAAGAAAACATATGATTTATAACTTGTTTATATGGATATAGAATATTAGGTTTTCGTTTTTAAAGGATTATTCTATTATAAAAATGAATAATATGGAAATAGGTATTGAGAGATAATACCTGTAGATCCCAGTGGAATTGCTTTTTGACTATGGGAAGTGGGAGGGAAAAGAGGAGGGAAAGAACATGATTCATGTAACCATGGAAAAATACTTTAAAAATTGAGCAATTAATTAATTAAAACTATTGCAAAACAAAGCTACAAAATCAACAGCAGGGGCAGCTGGGTAGCTCAGTGGAGTAAGAGTCAGGCCTAGAGACAGGAGGTCCTGGGTTCAAACCCGGCCTCAGCCACTTCCCAGCTGTGTGACCCTGGGCAAGTCACTTGACCCCCATTGCCCACCCTTACCAATCATCCACCTATGAGACAATACACCGAAGTACAAGGGTTTAAAGAAAATTAACAGCATTTCTATATGACAATAACAAGCTATTGAGACAATTATAAAAGATAAAATTATTATTTCAGTTACAAGAAAAAACTGCATAAATAAGATGAACACTTTTGGGATAAGGTCAACTAGAGAAAAATCTTCACTTCAAATATCTGATATTTTGATATCCTACATAAAACAGATATATATACATATATATATGTCTCTTTATGTATATGTATCTGTGTGTACATACATCTAAAAGAAATATATAAGGCCAAAATCTATTACCCATAAATAGCTGGGCAAATGTTATATAACAACAGGTCTCCAAAGAATTGCAAACTTTTAGCATGAAGGAATGCTCCAAATCATTAATAACAAGAGTAATGCAAATCAAACAGTATTAAGGTTTTATTGCCCATTTAAAAATGACAAAAGATGGAGACAGTTAATTTTAGAAGGGCGGGGGAAGACAAGCATACTAAGGCATAGTTTGTGGAGCTGTGAGTAGGTATATGATTTCTAAAAAACTATTTAGAATTATGCCAAAAACAGTGGTTAAGTATTCAGATTGTGAGATTCTATTGCTCAGCATATATTCCCAAAAAGGTCATTGACAAAAAGAAAAGCTTCATATAACTTAAAGTTTTTATAACAGTACTTGATGTTAGCAAAGAACTGGATAGCTATTAATCATCTGAAGAAGGGTTGAAAAATTTTGATACAAGAACATTATAGAATATTGTTCTGCTATAAGAATAAATGAAGATATGAGTATAAAGCATGCAAAGACGTATGAATGGATACAAAGTAAATAAGCAGAACACAATATACACAACAACAAGTAAATAAAAATAATAATCATGAAACAATCTCAAATCAATATTACAAAATTATAAAGAGGTTTAGATCCAAAGAAGAGATGTGAGAGATCTGTTCACTCTTTTGCATAGATACTAATCTACAACTGTAAAATATTGGTGCCAAGATCATTTTAAAAACATATTATTCTGTTTCGCTAATTTTTTTCCTCTTAAACTATTTGTTATTAGGGACAGTTCTTCAAAAGAGGGAAAAGGAGAAGGGATACAAGGAAAAAATCTAGACAACACAAAACCAAAATATGTTAATAAGATCAATTTTAAATTAAAATCCTCTACATTCATTGCTTTTTCTATTCAACACATTTCTTTAATGCCTTCTGTGGTGAATACTATCCAACAAATAACTTATTTTCATTTTAAAAGATCTGGCTTTTGTGTTATTATCTATGCCAAGGTCAGGAGAAGCCTATTCTCTTTCCAGGTTTCAGAATATCCTTGACCTTCTCAATAGGCAGTCAGTTTGCCAAAGTGCTATGCCTAGAAGGGGAGTTTCACATCTGATCTTAAAAAACCTCACACTTTCATTTCTGATAGATAGTTCTAAAGAAACAATATCCAATCATTTTTCAGACTGACACTTCACTGGCTTGATAATGATTTCAATAGAAGAACAGCTGTTTCACATTACAAGGTTTCTGTTAAAGTCACCCAGGTACTTCCATTCCAATTGTTTTATGGATGTGCTAGAATTATGGCAGATTGCCAGAGATAGCATCCTCATGGTTCTTTGAAATAACTCTTTAACACTGAATGAAGAAAAAAATCATCCATGGATATCAGGGTGCATAGTCTTGGCTGCTTTGCACTTAACTCTGCAGCTGTGCATTCCTGATTCTATATTTAATAATAAAAAAAAAACATCTACGAAAGAATCAGTTGCCGCAAGCTGGAAGATGGTTGGCCATTTTTAGCATTTGGCTGCTGCCATTGCCAAGATTCACCCATCCCAAATGAGCTTTGTATGTCTCATAATCAGCAAAAACAGGCTATGTCTTCTTATTGGAATTCAACCTTTTATATGCTGAAACACCTGCTAAAAAATAAACAACCTCCTGGCACTTCCTTTTCAGAGGAAACTCAATGCTTCTTAGTTAATTCCTAGTAGCAGTGATTGGTCAGCACAATTTTAGCTACATAGGGGTCATTTATAGGAGATGCATATTGAAATTAGTGTATAATATATACATATACATATATAAGTATATATATACATATATGAGTCTATATTTCCATTAATGTTTAAATATTACCTTTATCTTAATTATTATATGAGAACAAATTTTAAAAGGTCTTTGTGAATTTTATGGGATATTTTCTTTTTTTGTCTTCTGATTAAATAAATTCTAAAGAACTGCTGCTGAGAAAACGAGGGGCATAACTTAAATTTTCATACACAACAGTTTCCACAAATCTCATATTAGGAGATATCACTATTTTTGCATTTTCAGATGAAACAATACTTAAGAAAGGATATGATAACTTATGAAATAAGTGGAAGATAAAGCTTTTATAGGAGTTGCTGAGCAAATGGATATAGGGCATGGATTCCATTGGAAGGGGAAAAAAGTGTGCAAAACATTCTAATGTCTCCTTTCAAAGGATATGCAAAGGCTTTTCTCTCTGAATGAGCTATTTGGAGCCTAGTGAAATTTATGGAATGAAGGATACCAAATGATGTTAGCTAATCACTCTTAGAGCGCTTACCTTTTTAAGGGAGTCCTACTGCTATGTGTCAATACAGTTCAATAGATTCTTTAAACATTTAATGTGGGCATCTCTTGTTATGCTTCTAACTGTAAAGAGAGGGGTGTTTAGGAGGATTGGGGTGTAGTTCTGGACTAGCTAGTAAGGAGTGGAAAGACCCCCTCCTCCCTCTCAACCACCCCTCTTTACTGGGAGATAATTAGGGTTCCCTGAGTGGAAACGGGGAATCCTTGGAAGATCTGCTGGGGCTGAGGGGTTGAAGGGATGTTGTCTCCTCCAGGAGAAATGATTGAAATCCTGATAAGATGTTGGTGCCAGTTGAGGTACAAAGAAGCTTCCCCCTTACTCACAGCAGGAGAGTCAGGTTTAAAATGGAGTTCAGCCTGATTCCCTTCACGATCCCTTCCAGTAGCCTCCCACAAATAGAATCACCCAGATTTAGCTGGATAATATTGGGTTTAATTCAAGGAACAACTAGTAGAGAGACTTGGAATAGGGGTTCAACAGGAAAGAGGGAACAGGATAATCCCTAATCCCCAAAGTCCTAAAAGGCTTTCACTATGCCAGGTAGCCACCAAGTCTAAGACCGTAGGGTCTGACAGGGTGTTCCCTAAACACAGCTTCACCTTCCCGAGCCCACTAATTAATATTTCTAAAGCTATGGTTGATATAAGTCAAGTTAGGATACTGCTGGGCAAAGCCCAAGGCAAAGTGGGGTTCACGGATCAGCTCCCCAAAGGAAGTCCAGAAACCCCCAAACTCTGTTGACACTGCTGCAGGTATAAGTGAATCACATTAAACAAGCTGTCTCAGGAGAAAACCAGATCTTTTGTAAATCAGGGAATAGCCCCCCGCACCCCCCCCCCCACCAAAGGTCACTTCTGAGGGTCACAGAGCCAATTTCAACCACCTCCTACTCTGGCTTCCTCCAAAAAACTGCTCCTCAGGCTTCTCTTTCCCAGAAGTCTTTGATCTCTTCCAACTGTCACTCAGTTCTTCCTCAATATTCTAACTGACAAATTTCAAAATGTCCAGGCTTGCTTTTCATTCCTACATAAAAAATAAAAAATATTATTTGAAATAATATTTTCTAATTAATCCTAAAAACAGAAGTAATAATCATATTCAATATTATTAGTAAATGGATGGAAAGTTTTATTTGATATGAACTAGATCTTAGTTAAAAATGCCTACTTTTTTCTGCTTATCTGTCTGATCCTTTTTAAAATTTAGTTGTTATATTTTCCATTAAATTTTTAGTGATCCCTATCTTCTCAGTATCTTTGCAAACAGTTTGTACTATAGAAAGTACTCATTTTGACATTACTTAAGACAATTATACTCTTTTTTCTGATTTTTTTTTTTGCATTTAGGCCAAATGATTACTCATGGTAGGGGACATTCAGTTTGTCTCTTCATTTTAAATATAGGACTGTGTGCTTAATGGAACTCAGTAAAATATGTAGTTTTCCTTGGCTGACAATCCAAACACTTCCAATCATATTTTCATCCTTAAGAATGCAATATGAACAAATTGCATGGTCCCCTTCATATGAAAAGTCTAATTGTATCTATTTAACAATTAATTTGTGTAAAATGTTAATATAATGTGAACAAATGTCATTTAAAATATTTCTGATTTACTCTAATAGCTCCAAAAGTGTTGCTATGGCTTAAATTGTCTTAAAATGATTAAATTATGTATTTGTTTTAACACAGCTTAATGATGAGTGAAATTTAGCTTTAAGGCTAGGTTGAGATGGCATCTTAATATAGACACTTCAGTGAAAATTTTGTTTAAATTATTGTATTACATAGCCTAGGCAACTACTGGTGATCTTAATTGTAAAGTTCTTTGTTTCCTTTGGCGATGGACTGCATTGATATTTGTTGGTTCTGACCATAACTAGATAGAGTATAATCAGAAACATTTTCTATACAACACTATAAAAGCCCAAATTTTAAAAGTTAACATAATAATAACTTCCCAATGACTAGAGTACAGTTCAAAGAAATAGCACTTTTGTTGTTGTTGTTGTTGATCCTGATAGATATAAGTAACAAAAACTGTAATGTGGCCAAGGAGAATAGGAGAGTGACTTTGCCTTCTTTGTCAGACTGCTCTTCTTCCATATAATTTCTATTTTTTTGGATCTTTAGTTACCTTCATAGCTTAACTCTAATATCATTTCCTAGATAAGGTCAATTACTAATGGTGACATTAAATACAATCAGTTTCAGTATAATATTTATTTCAAAAATGTAAAAATTTTCCTTCAAAAATAGCAGTCATGTAGGAAACTGCATACAATAAATAAAAAAAGACACTCCTAATGCCTACTTCTCCAAACAAACTTTAGGTCTTTGTCAAAGTGTCACATTTATTGTGAATCTTTGGCACAGTAGTAGCTATGGGAATAGGAGCGTTGGTCCATACCCACTAATTGCCTTGGCTTCTGCTCCTTAGTCCCAGTCTCCTGGCATGGTGGTCTACCTAGTTTTTGTAGCATTTGCCAATCCATGCTCGTAGAAAGTAGGGCAAAGGCAAGGGGACAGTGCAAGGCCAAGGAATCCATCACCATTCACAGTAATATTTTTGAAAAATTTAATTTGCATAGAAATGAGCCACCATTCTTTTTAGGCTCTTTTTTGGGGGGGGGTATATGTCACTGAAGAAGTAGTGGAGCATTAAATCCCTAACACCATTTTTTCTAGTTATCCCTGTGATTTTTATTTCCATGATTTTGCATAGCATGTTGATATGAGAGAATGCATATATACTATTATTGAACAAATGACATATTTCCATTAGCTTTTGAGCTCCTTGAGGTCAAGAAATGTTTCAATTTACCTTTTATGTCTCTAATACCTAGGATAGGACCTTGAACATAAAATGTGCTTAGTAAGTATTGGTCAAATTTTTTTGAATCAGAGTTTTTGGCATTATTATCGTTAATACTGAGAGCCATTGACGAAGAAAATAACAGAATCTGTGATAAAATAATAGAGTGTAATAAAATGAGATTATAGTATCTCAAGTTTTATTTTATAAAAAGATGTTATTGCTTCTTCAGAAATGTTAACACCTCTGAGGTTCACAATCTGAAAAGGATAGATTTTCTGGGCCTGATTTTTACTTGACACTTGTTTTCTTTCTGCTTTTTAGTGGAGGAGGTTAAAAAGGAAGTAGCTACTGAAAGATTATCTCTTCTAAGAGGACTGATTCCACTAATCAAATACCAAAGGCTAGTCATGGTGAGAGTGTGTGTTTCTGACTAAGTAGCAGAAAATAGGAATAAAAAGATAGAAAAGATGTTTATGGAATTTTTTATAAGAAACAAGAGAATAATCTCTCTCTCTTTTTTAAGTCTGATTTTGGTAAGAGGTATATAACAATAAATGACACCTTTCATTAGATGTCTCATCCTACCTCTTATCTGTTTTTATCTTTGCCATCTTTAACATAATATTTATTCTACAAGATAGAACCACTGGGGTTTCTACATCCCTCTGTTATTTAGATAACCAATTTGTGGCTTGTAGCTTGGTATACCATAAGAAAGTTCTTACATTATGGTCTTCTATTATATAATCTTCTTATTTAACACCTTGAATGCTTTAATTTGCATATAATCTATTTCTTAATGCCTATTATTCCAAGTAACCTCATAGATACCATCTCTTTGTAGTTTTATATATCCTTTTTTTTTTTGAGATAGAACCAGGGAAATCAAAAGAAATCAAATCAAAGTAAAAAGAAAAGAATGGAAAAAAGGGAAAAAAGAAGGAATGAAAGAAGAAAGGAAAGAAGGAAGGAAGGAAGGAAGGAAGGAAGGAAGGAAGGAAGGAAGGAAGGAAGGAAGG
>NC_058130.1:275145544-275154673 GCF_016433145.1 Gracilinanus agilis | reverse complement strand
AGGGAGGGAGGGAGGAAGGAAGGAAGGGAGGAAGGCGCAAAGGAACAAAGAAGGGAATGAGGGAGGGAGGGAGGAAAAGAAGGAGGGAGACAGGGAGGGAGGAGAGAAAATAACAGGGATTTGAGAAATGATTAGTATGTTGGAATATGTAGTCAGAGAGGCATGCTCTTCATCTCCAAAGACGATATACACCATTCAGATCTTCAAACTAGAGGGTAGACAAAAGTCCAGGAAAATTTTTCCTGGCTTTTTATTCCAAAGGGCACCCATAATTAATCCAATTATATCACTGCCATTGTAAGGTTAATCCAAATGTAATTCAGATCCACTGACAGGACCAGTAGATTCAGTTTAAAAAATAGTAAAAAAAAAGTCAAACACTTTGGCTTTCGAGGTATAGAAGTTACCTTTATCCTATTAAGTCACAGGGCATATTGTTCTTATAAAACAAGATAAAAATAAAGAAAATTTCTCCAATAGGCAACAATATTCTGGCTATGTAAATACCATATTTCTCAGATTAGACTAAATATATGTTCAGGAATTGTAGGTAAGCAGGCAATAAACATTTATTTTAAATTGCAAATATCAGCATCTAAACACTCAGGAAATTACATTATAGTATTACATTAATGTAATTTTTCTCCAACAATTTCTCTGATATGTAAACTAGGATATTCAAATGCAGAGAACCATGAAGAAAATTTCTCACAAATTCAAATGACCAGACTATATAATCATATGTGAGGCACTTCATATAATATACTTGACTCTGACTCCAGTCATTATACACAATATTTTTATGTTTTATCCTCACCAGGTTTCTTTAGTACCCTGGTAGAAGGAAGTTTATTATTTTTTTTTGCATAAGCCTCCACCTGATGTGTTGTTCCCATTTTAGAAGTATAGTAACTAGTAAAACAGTTCCATTTAACCATTTAACTTTGGATGAGAATTTTAAAAAGTGGTGTTTCCTTCGAAGATATCACAAGAACAGACATTTCTTCCAAGACCTCAAGGTATAATCTCCTTTTGATGAAATACGCATTGAGGTGTTTCCATTTGGCATCAAAACACTAACTGATGTGCTGATTGTATCTTCTATACTTACCACATAAACACAAACAGAACAAACACACATAGTTTGGCCTACCCTAATGTTGTATCCTAAAAGGTACCATCTCCTAATCTTTTTCTTGGCATAATGCCATTAGAGTGAATATGGCTAAAGTTAGAATATTGAAAGGGTCTTTGGTTACATTGCACCTGGGAGATAAGGTTTACCATTCAAGATATCCAGAGTCAGAAATTGGGTGGGCTTTCTTCTTGCATTTGGAGATAATTCTCCACCACCATTCCACCAAATAATTCCACCAGTGGGGAATATCCTTGAAGAGACCTATAAAGATGCTATTCAAAGCCCTTGTCAACAAAACCAATTGTTACAAATCCCTTCACAGCGTGGTTTTCTCCCATCCTCAGTTGATGCATGGGCATCAACTCTTCTGGAGAGAGAATGAGAGGAATAAACAAGCAAATGAACAAAGGAGGAAAGAAAACCAGAGTTTCAGTATAATCCTTAGCAGTGCATGGCTTCAGAGAGTGGGAGAAAAAAAAATTGACTCTAGGTACTTCTGCCCTTACCCACATAACCCAACTATCTGTGGAACACAGAGAAAAATCCCTGCCAGTGCTGAGTCAAGCTGTTTTAAAAGATCCTGACAGTTCTAACTATGTGGAAAATGAAAAAGGGATGTGTAGTCCAAGAAAAAAAAATTACATATATATACTCTGTTCCTACAGCTGTATCCTGCATCTTTCAGGTAGATTAAATCATCTAAATGGTTTAGGCCTATACCAACTCCACATTATAAATAAATATGGAGAGTTTACAGTTTTGCAATTGAAATTAAACTTCATGCAATCTTTTGCCCAAATTAAGCTTACTTTATGGGAAAAGTTCCAAGAAGGATTAGAAGTGGGTCTTCCTTCTAATTTAAAAGCGTAAGAACTATGCTAATATTAAATTAAATGTTGTTGCCTTAGCTGAAGAACCAGGGTAGTAATCTAGCTCAAGGGAACACAGCTTCAGCCAGCCAAGCAAATGGCTGAAGGTAGGAAAAGACTGCAGCTCACAATCAAAGATAAAGTTTAGTAAATTTGCCTGTCAAGCAGAGATGAGAAGAGCCTAAGGGCAAGAAGATCTTCCCAGTCTAAACTGGCTACCATAAGCAAGTAATAGAGTGACTTGTCTTTTAGTCTGGCAGCCACTAACCAATGGCTGAAAAATCTGCTTAGCCACGTGCAGTAGTGACTGGTGAGATGGGAACCTATCTACCAAATTACCCATTTGACCATACTGTGGTCAAATTACCACAATAAAATGAACAGATTCATTGAAACCTTGCATCTCATAAGAAAACAGCCTCACTGATAATACTAGCCTCATTTACTGTTCATGATACTCCTATCAGTGAATATTCCAAATTATTAACTTGTTAGAGAATATTTTATAGCTAAATGCAATGTCATTACAAAGGAACAGCACACTGCACTAGATCTCAAACTATATTATGAAATAGCAACATCAAAAGAATCTAGTATTGATAAAGAAAAAGAGTGAAGAACAAGTGGAATAGATTAGATACTCAACACTCAATGGCAAACAACCATAGTAACTTAGTGTTTGATAAACCCAATGATCCAAACTTCTGGAAGAAGAAATCACTATTTGACAAAAACTACTATGAAAACAGGAAAAAAGTATGACAGAATTTAGGCATAGACCATAAACACCATACACTAAGCTAAAGTGTAACAGTTTAAATTTAGGTTTTATGCTAAATATGAGAATTCTAAAGTAATATTGTGGTTGCCAATTTAAAAATATTAAAACTTTAATCAAAATTACTTTTAGCAGCTTTATTTATAAAGATATGGAAAGAATGAAAGTAGAAAAATGTAGATAAAGAGACAGATTCTAATAAACCTTCCCACCCTTCTCCTTAGAAGCTAGGCTTAGCCAAGGCAAGGCTTCCCTAAATCCCTGTCTCCACGTGTATTTTCCAGTAATCCTCAGCCAGAAGTCCGGGTGGTATTTTCAGCCAGGATTCTACCAAAGCAGCCTCCTCCAAACCCAAGGCAGGAATCTCAGCCACTCACTCTAAAAGCCAGGAAGGGAATGAATCTCTAAAACCAATTTCTCCAGAATCCAGGAAAAGAATCTCTGCCACTCACCCAGCAAGCTGACTTAGGATCCAGGGAAAGAATGTCCTCCTCCAGTCTAGCTCACCAACACAGAGTAAGTGACTGAATCCTTGAGCTGGTCTTTTAAAAGCAGTCTTCTTGATGTCACTTCCTGTTGTTCCCCCACTTTATGGTAACAAATTGCTCCCTTTCAATTTGCCTAGCACTGCCCAAGGGGGCGGGGCAGTGGCTTTTGGAGGGGTGAGCTTATGCTAGTAAGTGGCTTGTGAACTCTCATACTTAATGGTAAGTAGGGGTACTTTAAATTCTTTATTTGAGAAGACTTTCTGGTTAAGATGGCTGCAGAGTTGAAGCAGTGCAATTTTCTCTCCTTACCAACACAAAGTGTACCTCCAAAGGACAAAAACACAAATCCAGATGAAAGAAGGGATCCCACAATAGGGTGCAGTATCAAAGGTATGTGGGATTTGGGCACTTCCACACTATAAGGGGGGAAAATAGCTCCCATCAAAATGTGAGGGGATAAAATCTCCCCCCCTAACCCACAGTACCAGAGTCAGAGGCTGTGCTCCAGAGTTAGAGCAAGAGGAGCTCAAAATCTAGCTCCTTGACATCTAATTGGCACCACTAGGAGCTTGCCCCTGAGAGAAGTAAGATCTGAGATCCCAGGAGGCTGGAGAGCTGAGACCTTGGAGACAAGAGTGGGCCTGAGAGAGGCAGCTACAGAGAGCTCAGACTCAGGGGAAAACCTCAGGTGGAGGAACAAGCATGGGCCAATTTCCAGGCTCTGGGCAGCTGGCTAGGACCACTGGGGCTTGACCCTGAAAACAGCTAGACCAAGAGACTCTAGGAGGTTCCCTGGAGAAGCCAGGAAACTCACAAAGTAGCCTCAGGCAAAAACGGCACCCTAACTCCATACAAAGAGAATCAGTTTGCCTTACTCAGACTTCTGAAGGAGAAAGAATAATGATGCCAAGCAAGATCCAAGAAATAAACAAGAAGACCAAGAAAAAACTCTAACATTTGATAACTTCTGCACAGAAAAAAACAGAAAACAGAGGAGGACAAACAATTAAAAACATCCAAACCTTCCCCCCCAACAAAATGAAAATGGGTACAAGGTTCTTCAAGAGTTCATATCTGAGATCATGAGAAAGATGGAAGAGGTCTGGCAAAAAATAACAGTTTAAAAGGCAGAATTTGGCAATTGGAAAGTGAGACTCAGAAATCAAATGAATTGATAAGCAAATTGAGCACCAGAAATGACCAGCTGGAAGATTTGAAGAGTCATATAGACCAGATTGAAAAGGAAAACCAAAAGATTATAGCTGAAAACCAGTCTCTAAAGGCAGAATTGGGCAAGTAGAAGCCAATGATCTCACAAGAAAGCTAGAATTAATAAAGTAAAGTCAAAAGACTAACAAAATAGAAGGAAACATGAAATATCTCAATGGGAAAATGATAGACCAAGAAAACAGGTCTAGAAGAGACAACTTGAGAATTATTGGTCTTCCAGAAAAATCAGAGACAAATAGAAACTAGATATCAAATTACAAGAAATTAACCAACAAAACTGTCCTGAATTTCTACAACAAGAGGGCAAAATAGGCATTCGAAGGATACATGAATCACCCTCTACACTAAATTCTCAGAAGAAAACCACCAGTAATGTAATAACCAATTGCAAAAGCTTCCAACTTAAGTAGAAAATATTGCAAGAAGCCAGAAAGAGGCAATTCAGATATCAAGGAACACCAATCATAATTACACAGGATCTGGCAGCTTCCACACTAAAAGACCACAAGACTTGGAACATGATATTCAGAAAGGCAAGAGAATTGGGTCTACAACCAAGGACCACCTACCCATCAAAACTTCTAACATATACTTCCAGGGGAAATTATGGGCATTCAAGAAGATAGAAGATTTCCAAGCATTTGCACAGAAAAGACCAGGACTATGGAAAGTTTGGTATCCAACTACAAAAACCAAGAGAAACATGAAAAGGTAAATGAGAAAGAGAGGGGAAAAAAAGAAAACTCTCATCTTTAAATTGCCTTCTTCAAGGACTTCAATAAGATCAAATTATTTGTATTTCTATATGGAGAAATATATGTGAAATTCTAAAAATTTGTACTCACTTTCACACTAATTAGAAGAATTAGTAATAAGGAGAGGTTAGAGTACTAAATGGTCTAAGATGATATGGGGGGAAATGTGGGGGGAATAGAAGATGGCACCAAAGGTAACTTGAAGGAATAAGAAAAATAGGAAATCTATCCAACACAAAGAGGGCATGGGAAGGGGGAGGGGAGGAATACTATTATAAGAAGGAGAAGAAGAGAACATTAAAAGGAAATACTTAAACCTTACTCATCGGAATTGATCTTGAGAGGGAAGAGTAGCTAGATACATTGGAATATCAAATTTTATCTAACCCTACGGATAAAGTCAGAAATTATAAACCAAGGGAGGCAGTGGGGTGGGGAGTTCTTAAAGGGAGGGGAAGAAAGGGTGGAGGGAATACATTAGGCCTTAAAAATAATAAGAGGGGAAAGGAGGGGGTGGAAAGGATAGTAAAGAAAGGGAGGGGACAAGGGGGATTAATGTAAAACAAACCACTGGTTTAAAAGGAAATACTGTGAGAAGAAGGGGTAGAACTATGGAAGGATACCACAATGTTAGGGAATACACAGCTGAAAATTATAACCCTGAATGTTAATGGGATGAACTTGCTTATAAAACAGAATCACATAGAAGAGTGGATTAGAAAAAAAAATCCTACCATATGTTGTCTACAAGAAACACACATGAAGCAGGTGTACATACACAGGGTTAAGGTCAATAGCTGGAGTAAAATCCTTTGGGTTTCAACTGAGAAAAAGAAGGCAGAAGTGGCAAACATTAATTCTGTTAAAGCCAAAGTAAAAATAGATATGATTAAAAGAGATAGGGAAGGTAATTACATCCTAATTAAAGGCAGGATAGATAATGAGGAAATAACAGTACTCAACATGTATGCACCAAATGGGATAACATCCAAATTTCTAAAGGAGAAACTAGCAGAGCTCAAGGAGGAAAGAGATAGTAAAACCATACTAGTGGGAGATCTAAATATTCCTCTTGGAGATCTACATAAATCAAACCAAAAAATAAATAAGAAAGAGGTAAGAGAGGGGAATGAAATCCTAGAAAATTAGAGTTAATAAATATGGGGAGAAAAATAAAGAGAGACAAAAAGGAAAACACCTTCTTTTCAGCTGCACATGGTACATTCATAAAGATTGACCCAGGCCATAGAAAAATGGCAAACAAATGAAAAAGAGCAGAAATAATAAATGTAACCTTTTCATATCACAATGCAATAAAAATAATAATCAGTAAGGGCACATGGACAGGCAAACCAAAAACTAACTGGAAATTAAATAATATGATTCTCAAAAATCAGATAGTTAAAGAAGAGATCATTAATAATTAAAACAATTAATAATTGTTTTTAATAATTTTTTATTTTCAAAAAAATTTTCCATGGTTACATAAGTCATATTTTTACATTCCCCTTCACCCACTTCTGCTGTAGCCAATTCACATTTCCACTAGTTTTATTATGGGTGGACAGTCAACACTTATTTACACATTATTGATAGTTACATGGGTGTGGTCTTTTCAGGACTATATCATCAATCATGTCCTCATCAACCCAAGTGTACAAGCAGTTGTTTTTCTTCTGTGTTTCTACTCTTGTAGTTCTTCCTCTGAATGGGGGTAGTGTTCCTTTCCATAAATCCCTCAGAATTTTCTGGGGTCATTGCATTGTTGCTAGTAAAGACATCCATTACATTCTATTTTACCACAGTATATCAGTCTCTGTGTACAATGTTCTTCTGCCTCTGCTCCTTTCACTCTGCATCAATTCCTGGAGGTCTTTCCAATTCACATGGAATTCCTCCAGTTTATTATTCCTTTGAGCACAATAGTATTCCATCACCAATATATACCACAATTTGTTCAGCCATTCCCCAATTGAGGGGCATACTCTTGCTTTCCAGTTTTTTGCCACCACAAAGAGTGTAGCTATACATATTTTTTGTGCAAGTCTGTTTATCTATGATCTCTTTGGAGTAAAATCCCAGCAATGGTATAGCTGGATCAAAGGGCATGCATTCTTTTATCACTCTTTGGGCATATTTCCAAATTGCCAGCCAGAATGGTTGGATCAGTTCACAACTCCACCAGCAGTGCATTAATGTCCCAATTTTGCCACATACCCTCCAACATTCATTACTCTCCTCTATCATTTTAACCATTCTGCTATGTGTGAGGTGGTACCTCAGAGTTGTTTTTATTTGCTTTTCTTTAATTATTAGAGATTTAGAACACTTTCTCATGTGCTTACTGATACTTTTTATTTCTTTATCTGAAAATTGCCTATTCATGTTCGTTGCCCATTTATTAATTGGGGAAAGGCTTGATTTTCTATACAATTGATTTAGCTCCTTGTATATTTGAGTAATTAGACCTCTGTCAGAATGTTTTGTTATAAAGATTTTTTTCCCCAGTTTGTTGTTTCCTTTCTGATTTTGGTTGCATTGTATTTCTTTGTACAAAAACTTTTTAATTTAATATAACCCAAATTATTTATTTTACATGTTGTAATTTTCTCTAACACTTGTTTGGTTTTAAAATCTTTGCTTTCCCAGAGATCTGACAAGTATACTATTCTGTGTTCACCTAATATACTTACAGTTTACTTCTTTATATTTAAGTCTTTCACCCATTCTGAATTTATCTCGGTGTATGGTGTGAGATGTTGATCTAAACCTAATCTCTCCCATATTGTTTTCCAATTTTCCCAGCAGTTTTTGTCAAATAGTGGATTTTTGTCCCAAAAGTTGGGATCTTTGGGTTTATCATACACTGTCTTGCTGACATCACTTACCCCAAGTCTATTCCACTGATCCTCCCTTCTATCTCTTAGCCAGTACCATATTGTTTTGATGACCACTGCTTTATAATATAGCTTAATATCTGGTACTGCTAAACTACCTTCCTTCACGTTTTTTTTCATTATTTCCCTTGATATTCTTGAGCTTTTATTCTTCCAAATAAACTTTGTTATAGTTTTTTTCTAATGTAGTAAAAAAGGTTTTTGGATGTTTGACAGGTATGGCACTAAGTAATTAAATTCATTTAGGTAGAATGGTCATTTTTATTATGTTAGCTTGTCCTACCCTTAAGCAATCAATGTTTTTCCAATTGTTTAGATCTAGTTTTACTTTTTTGGAAAGTGTTTTGTAGTTATGTTCGTACAATTCCTGTGTTTGTTTTGGTAGATAGATTCCTAAGTACCTTATATTGTCTAGGGTAATTTTGAATGTTATTTCTCTTTCTACCTCCTGCTGCTCTGATGTTTTGGAAATATATAGAAATGCTGATGATTTATGTGCATTTATTTTGTATCCTGCAACTTTGCTAAAGTTTCTCCTAGCTTTTTAGTTGATTCTTTAGGATTTTTTAAGTGGACCATCATATCATCTGCCAAGAGTGATAGCTTATTCTCCTCCTTGCCAATTTTAATACCTTCAATATCTTTTTCTTCTCTAATTGCTACTGCTAGTGTTTCTAGTACAATGTTAAATAAAAGAGGTGATAATGGGCATCCTTGTTGCATGCCTGATCTTTTTGGAACGGCTTCTAATTTATACCCATTTCATATGATGCTAGTTGATGGTTTTAGATATATACTGTTTATTATTTTTAGGAAAGAACCTTCTATTCCTATACTTTCTAGTGTTTTCAGTAGGAATGGGTGTTGTATTTTGTCAAAGGCTATTTCAGCATCTATTGAGATAATCATGTGGTTTTTTTTTTTGGATTTTTTTTAACATTTATTAATATTCATTTTTAACATGGTTACATGAT
>NC_058130.1:275049468-275142544 GCF_016433145.1 Gracilinanus agilis | reverse complement strand
TTGTGAGGAGTTTTCCTTATTTGGGGAGGGTCTGGATGGTTGTTTGTTCTCCTCCTCTGTTTGCTCGGTTGTCTGGATTTTCTCTGTGTAGAAGCTGTCGAGTGTTAAAGACTTCTTTTTTTTGTTATTATTCTTTCTCTTCTGAATTTCCAGTAACTGATTAGCCATCATTAGCCCAGCAGCTTCTCAGGTTTATCCTCGCTCTCTGTGTCTGTCTGAGATCTATTGGCTCCTGAGGTCTGAGTTCTAGTTTTTTCCAAGGTAAAGCCCCCTGGTGGGCCCTCTTGCTTGATCCTCTGCTGGAGGTTTCTTTACAAGTCTCAGGGAGCTGCTTCCACAGTCGTATACCCATCTGCACTGGTTCCCCACTTAGGCTTTAGTTCCTCCCTGTGTTTGCCTCCACCCACGCCTCTGCTCAGCCAGCACCCACGCCTCTGCTCAGCGGGCGCGAGCCCAGTGTCCACTCTCTGCTCCCGCGCGCTCAGATTTCGCGTGCGTTCTTGACTTAATGGGGTCCTAAGTCTTGCTGCTCTCAGGAACAGGTTCCGGAGCTGCCGATGACTTGATGGGTGCCCCAAACTTGCTCTATTTCTTTTTAGCTGGGTTCGGAGCTATAGGTGAGTGTGGAGGGGGTGGGGGTGGGGCGGTTGCTCAGCTCGCGATTGAGCGAGAGCCCTTTTTAGCCTGGAACTGTCTCGATTCCACGTACCTTCCACGCTGTGCCCTGTTGTGGGGTTCCTCCGTTCGTCTGGACTTGTTTTTATGTCCCCTTGAGGAGTTTTGTGTGTTTCGGTCAGGAGAGGTTAAGAGCTGCTTCTTACTCTGCAGCCATCTTAACCCGGAAGTCCAATCATGTGGTTTTTATTGGTTTGCTTGTTGACATGGTCAATTATGTGGATGGTTTTCCTAATTTTGAACCATCCTTGCATTCCTGGTATAAATCCCACCTGATCATAATGAATAACCCTCTTGATCACTCGCTGGAGTCTTTTTGCTAGTATTCTATTTAAGATTTTTGCAACTATATTCATTAAGGAGATTGGTCTGTAGTTTTCTTTCTCTGTTTTTGATCTGCCTGGCTTTGGAATCAGTACCATTTTTGTTTCATAAAAGTAGTTTGGTAAGACTCCTTCTTTGCTTATTATATCAAATAATTTGTATAGTATTGGGATTAATTGTTCTTTGAATGTTTGATAGAATTCACTTGTGAATCCATCAGGCCCTGGCGATTTTTTCTTAGGGAGTTCTTGAATGTCCTGTTCAATTTCTTTTTCTGATATTGGATTATTTAAGTATTCTATTTCTTCTGCTGTTAATCTGGGAATTTCTATTTTTGCAAATATTCATCCATATCACCTACATTACTAAATTTATTGCTATATAATTGGGCAAAATAGTTTTTAATGATTGCCTTAACTTCCTCTTCATTAGAGATGAGGTTTCCTTTTTCATTTTTGATACTATTAATTTGGTTTTCTTCTTTCCTTTTTAATTAGATTAACCAGTACTTTGTCTATTTTATCTGTTTTTTCAAAATACCAGCTTCTACTCTTATTTTTTAATTCAATAATTCTTTTACTTTCAATTTTATCAATTTATCCTTTCATTTTTAGTAATTCTAATTTAGTTTTCATCTGAGGATTTTTAATTTGTTCATTTTCTAGTTTTTTAAGTTGTATACCCAATTCATTAAACTCTGCTCTCCCTAATTTGTTAATATATGCACTCAATGATATCAATTTTCCCCTTAGAACTGCTTTGGCTGCATCCCATAAGTTCGGGTAAATGTCTCTTTATTGTCATTGTCTTCAATGAAATTATTAATTGTTTCTGTGATTCATTCTTTCACTAAATTATTTTGGAGAATCATATTATTTAGTTTCCAATTAGTTTTTGGTTTGCCTCTCCATGTATTCTTACTAATAACTATTTTTATTGCATTATGATCTGAGAAGGTTATATTTATTATTTCTGCTCCTTTGCATTTGTTTGCCATGTTTCTTTTCCCTATTACATGGTCTATCTTTGTGAATGTTCCATGTGCTGCTGAAAAGAAAGTGTATTCCTTTTTGTCTCTATTTATTTTTCTCCAAATATCTATTAACTTGAATTTTTCTAGGGTTTCATTCACCTCTCTTATCTATTTCTTATTTATTTTTTGCTTTGACTTCTCTAGATCTGATAGGGGAAGGTTCAGGTCCCCCACTAATATGGTTTTGCTATCTATTTCATCCTTGAGCTCCCTAGCTTCTTCTTTAGAATTTTGGAAGCTATTCCATTTGGTGCATACATATTGAGTACTGATATTTCTTCATTGTTTATACTGCCTTTTATTAGGATGAAGTAAACTTCCATATCTCTTTTAACCTTATCTATTTTTACTTTGGCTCTGTCAGAGATCATGTTAGCCACCGCTGCCTTCTTTTTCTCATTTGAAGCCCAAAAGATTTTGCTCCATCCTCTCATTTTCATTCTATGTCTGTCTGTCTGTCTGTCTGTCTGATGTGTGTTTCTTGTAAACAAAATATCATTTGGTTATGGTTTCTAATTCACTCTGCTATTTCCTTCTGTTTTATGGGCAAGTTCATTCCATTCACGTTCAGAGTTATAATTATCAACTATGTATTCCAACACATTTTGATTCTCTCTCTCTTTGTCCTGTCCTTTCTTCTTTCACTATTTCCTTCTATACCAGTGTTGTGTTTTTAATCAGTTCCTATAATCCCCTCCCTTCTTGTACTTCCCTTTCTCCCCACTCCCTTCTTATTTCCCTCTTATTGTTCTTTAAAGCCATGAAGTGCTCCACCTACTAAGCCCTCTCCCTCCCTAATAATGCTTCCCTCCCTACCAGTCCCTTTGTTATCCTTCTTCTCTATAGGGCATGAATCAATTTTCTGCCCCTATGGATCTGATTGTTCTTCTCTAAGTTGATTTCAATGCACTTAAGTATTTAATATTCCCTCTCTCTAACCTCTTTACCCTTACAGTGTATTGTTATTTTTATCTGTTAATCCCACGTGCTTCTTTATGGAATATAAATTTATTCCTTTTTGTTTGCTTTTCTTTTTTTCTCATTGTTATCTTCTTCCCCCCAGTTTTGTATATATTTATACATACATACATACAAACATATATTTATATATCTCTTGACATTTCATCCTATACAGTTTGTCCCTGTTCCCTCTATGTAAACTTCTTCTAGTTACCCTGTTGGTAATAATAATTTTTAATATTTGCCAATACCTTCTTTTCTTCTTGGGATATAAATTGATTGAACTTGTTGTGTCTCTTAAAGGAAAGAATTTTTTTCTCCGCCCCCCATTCTCTTAATTACCTTATGTTGATTCTCTTGATTTCTGGGTTTAGGCGGCAAACTCTCTCTTTAAGTCTGGTTTTTTCTTGATGAATGTTTGGAAGTCCTCAATTTTATTGGATGACCATACTTTCCCCTGCAGTAATATAGTTAGTCTTGCTGGATAGTTGATTCTTGGTTTTAGACCCAGTTCTCTTGCTTTCCTGAATATTGTGTTCCATGCCTTCCAGTCCTTCAATGTAGATGCAGCCAGATCCTGTGTTATCCTAACTGTGGTTCCCTGATATCTGAATGACTTCTTTTTGGCAGCTTGTAATATTTTTTTCCTTGGTCTGGTAGTTTTTGAATTTGGCTATAATATTCCTGGAAGTTGTCAGTTGTGGATTAAATGTAGGAGGTGATCTGTGGATCCTGTCAATTTCCACTTTTCCCTCTTGTTCAAGAATTTCTGGGCAATTTTCTCTGATAATTCTTGTAAAATGCTACCTAAACTTTTTTCTTTTATCATGATGTTCTGGTAAACCTATAATTCTTAAGTTGTGTCTTCTAGCTCTGTTCTCCAGATCTTTGGTCCAATCGATGAGGTGTTTCATATTCTCCTCAAATTTAATTTTCTTTAATATATTTTTGCTGCCTTGTGAAGTCATTTTCTTCTAATTGTTGAGTTCTGTTTTTTAAAGACTGAATTTCATCCCTTGCTTTTTGGTCATCCTTCTCTTTCTGGTCTGATTTTCTTTGTAGATCATCTTTTGCCTTCTTTGTTTCATTTTCAAGCTGGCCAATTCTGGCTTTTAAGAATTTATCTTCTTGTTTTAGCTCATGTATTTCCTTTTTCAAATTGTCTTCAGCCTCTCTTGATTGTTTTTTGAGTTCCTGAGTTCTTGACTTAATTGAGTTTTAAATTCTTGAGTTAATTGAATTTTGAGATCTTCCAAAGCCTGTGTCCAGTTCGCTGGGACTACTTCCTCTTCTTCTATTTCTGTTTCATTTGCTCCCTTTTCACTTCCTTGAAAGAAGCTGTCAATTGTCATTTCTTTTCTCTTTTTCTGTTGCTTACTCATGTTTTTCCCTTCCTTGTTCTGCTAGTTTGAGCAGATGTAATTTAACGATCTTTCATGAAAGATCTTCCTCCCAGGGGCAAAGGTTTGTAGTTACTTTCTCGTCCCTTGGAAGACTTCTCCTGTCTGTCCAATTGTTGGGATTAATCCTGTATTGATTGTATTAATCTGCCCGGAGGCTAAAACCTCAAAACCTCTAGGGGAGGGATAAACCAACCAACCAACCAACAAACAAACAAAAAAGCCAAAAAAGGTGGGGTGACAAGAAGGAGTTTTTTCTCTGAACTGAGCTCTCCAGCAATGGGGTTCCCCTGCACTATCTGCTGTGCTTGATCTGGTTTTCTTTCCTCTTGAAGCCCTGAGTTCTCTATCTCGGTATGAGGAAGTCAAGCTGTCTGAGCTCTGGGGTTTGGCTCTCTCTAAGGATGGGGCTAGCAACCTCACCCCATAAAAAATCTCACTTGCTACAGAAATGGCAACTTCATTAAACCAACAAAACCAACGATCGCCTAGTCTGGAAGATTGCTCTCCAACAGAGTCCATGACACGTGCTGGCAAAAGCCTTTGGGAAGCCAGTTCGTCGATAAATCTTTTGACGACCAAGGTAAAAACCAGAATACCAACATGGAATGTAAGAACCTTATACGAAAGCGGGAAACTTGCTGAAGTAGCAAACGAAATGAAAAGAAACGACATCAGGGTCCTTGGTTTATACGAGACCAGATGGAACGGAAGTGGCTAGACCAGACTGACATCAGGCAAAACCATCATTTACTCTGGCCATGAAGACCCAGACCACGCCCACACCCAGGGAGTAGCGCTGCTTATGACACCAGAAGCTAAAAAGGTGCTGATAGGTTGGGAACCAATCTCTTCAAGGTTTATATCAGCAAGGTTTAACTCAAAGGGAAGGAAGATCACCATCATCCAATGCTATGCACCCACCAATGCGGCAGAGGAAGGGGAAAAAGAAGAGTTTTATAACTCCCTACAGGCACTACTTGAAGGCGCGCCAAGAAGAGACCTGAAGACAGTCATGGGAGACTTGAATGCAAAGGTAGGAGAAGATAATACAGGAAAGGAACTCATCATGGGAAGGCATGGAGTTGGCACCTGTAACGAAAATGGAGAGCTCTTTATGGATTTCTGCGCCTTCAACGATCTTGTTATTGGGGGTACTATATTCCCACACAAGAAAATTCATAAGTCAACCTGGACTTCTCCTGATGGAAGGACAGAAAATCAGATAGATCACATCACAGTTTCCCGCAAGTGGAGAAGAAGCCTTCTAGATGTTAGGGCAAGACGTGATGCAGATGTGGCCTCGGACCATCAACTCCTGGTGGCAACTTTTAGAACTAAGTTGAAATCATTCAATGACCTTTCAGGCAGATTACACCACAAATTCAATGTGCAAGACCTAAAGACCAGAGAGAAGAAAGAAGCATTCAATTGCGAAATCAAGAACAGGTTTGCGGCCTTGACAGGACTCATGGGAGTGGCAGTTGAAGACCACTGGACCAAACTCCAGCAGACGTGGAAGACTACCTGCGCAGAAGTCCTGAGAAAGAGAGAGAGAAAGTGCAAGGAATGGTTAACACAGGAGACATGGGCCAAGATACAGCAGAGAAGAGATTTGAAACAGAAGATTAGCCAGTGCCAAGATCAACAGGAGAAAGAAGAATTCTGAGCACAGTACTGGGAAATTAACCACCAGGTCAAGAAGAGTGCAAAATATGACAAGAGGCGGTTCATTTACGATATGACCGAAGAAGCAGAAATAGCAGCTGGGCAGGGGAACATGAAGAGGCTATACGAAATAACAAGAATTCTATCAGGAAAGAATTACAACCCTAGCAAGCCAGTGAAGGATAAGACTGGCAAGACAATAACAAGCGATGCAGGGCAGAGAGCCCGCTAGGCAGAGCATTTCGAGGAAATTCTGAATCGACCGCCCCCACCAACTGTTCCAGACATACCGCCAGCCACTGAACTACTACAGGTGAACACGGGCCCACCTACCAAAGCTGAGATCGTCAAAGCCATTAAGACCATGAAAAACGGCAAGCCTGCAGGTCCAGATGGCATTCCCCCTGAGGCACTCAAGGCAGATCCAGAAATGTCAGTGGAGATGCTACAGCCTCTCCTACAGAAGATCTGGGTACAGGAACAAGTCCCGACAGACTGGAAGCGAGGCTACCTGGTGAAGCTACCCAAGAAAGGTGACCTATCCCAATGCAGCAATTGGCGAGGAATCATGCTTATATCCGCTCCCAGCAAAATCCTGACTAGAGTAATCCTAGAAAGACTGAAGGAGGCCTTGGACAAGAAAGTGAGAACAGAACAAGCAGGGTTTCACCAGCACAGATCGTGCACTGACCACATTGTTACCTTATGAATCATCATTGAACAGTCCATTGAATGGCAGTCCCCCCTCTACATGACTTTCGTGGATTTCGAGAAGGCATTTGACAGTGTGGACAGGAACATCATCTGGAGATTGATGCAGCACTACGGGATTCCCCTGAAGCTCATCAACATTATTCAGCAACTATACGAAGACTCTACCTGCCAGGTCATCCACAATGGGAAACTGACGGCTCCCCTCACAGTGAAGACCAGAGTAAAGGAAGGTTGCATGCTTTCGCCCCTTATCTTCTTGATGGTTATAGACTGGATCATGAGAAGAACTATCAAGGACAGCAACGCGGGCATCCAATGGACTCTTACTAAGCAGCTAGAGGACCTTGACTTCGCGGATGACATCTGTCTCCTTTCTCACAAGCAATAGGATGCGCAATCCAAACTTGCATGACTCTCTGAAGAAGTGGAGAAGACTGGTCTGAAGATCAACAAGAAGAAGACAGAGGTGATCAAAGTCAACAGCAGAAAGGACCTGCCAATCCAACTACAGGGAGAAAACATCAAGGAGACGGACCACTTCACCTATTTGGGTAGCATAGTTAGTAAGGACAGCAGGGCAGATGAGGACATCAGAAGCCGAATCAACAAAGCCAGACATGCATTTAATACCTTGAGGTCTGTCTGGACCTCCAGAGCACTGTCCCTCATCACTAAGCTCTGAATCTTCAACACCAACATAAAGGCCGTCCTCCTATATGGATCAGAAAGCTGGAGAGTGACAAGCGCTAACACCAATAAACTCCAGGTCTTTGTTAACAGATGCCTACATCACATCTTGAACATCAGATGGTCTGAAAAGATTTCCAATACCAGGCTCTGGGAAAGAACAATTCAGTATCCCATCAGTCAGGATGTAAAGAAACGAAAGTAGAGATGGATAGGACATACACTACGAAAACCAGAGGACAACATTGCCAGACAAGCACTGAGCTGGAATCCACCAGGGAGGAGGAAAGTCAGAAGGCCAAAACAGACCTGGTGAAGATCTGCCCAAAATGAAACAAAGGCCATCGGAATGACATGGGCCTAGCTGGGGGAAGTTGCCCAGAACAGAGTCCATTGGCGTGAGATGGTTGCGGCCCTATGCTCCTCTGGGAGCCAACAGGAATAACATAAGCCACCATCCTCTGGGCATTTTTGCTGTGGTTCTCTGGTTTTCTCCTCCAGTCACCTCTCCAGTGCCTGTGTTTGACTCCCTGAGTCCTATACCAGCAAGGCCCTCTCTCCTGACCAGTGCACCCACCGGCCCTGAGATTTCCCGGCCACTGGAAACTCTGTACAGCACCTGGGGGAGATGCCCTGGGATCCTGGGATTCCCCTTCTATGCCTTCAGTCCCGATAGTTCAAGTATTGAAGCCTTTTTCTTGGCTTACCCCTTTAGTTGTGCTGCAGTAGGGTTCCCCCTGCTCTGTCCTATTATTAGATTTGGTCCTTTTTCTTCTTGAAGCACATTGTTTTCTATCTCGGTGTGTAAGGGTGCGGAGGTTTTAAGATTCTTAATCTTTCTGGAACTCCAGCACAAATATTCTTAATGTCATAACAAGCTGGGGAGAGCTCAACAACTTCTGTGCTCTTGGAAAGCTATTTGAAGATTTCTGGCTGTGGAGCAGAGTAATCCTCAGCAGCTCTGTGCCACCATGAAAATCCTCTCTGACCAAGATTAAAATATCACCACAAAATGAATACAGGAGGGAAAGAACCAACAAGGACACAGAGTGAAACAACTTTCAAGGGTGCGGAGGTTTTAAGATATGCTCTGTCTACGCCGCCATCTTACCGGAACTCAACAATTAATAATTTCATTGAAGAGAATGACAGTGATGAAATATCCTTCCAAAATCTGTGGGATGTAGCTAAAGCAGTAATCAGAGGGAAATTTATATCATTGAGTACATATAATAACAAATTAGAGAGGACAAAGATCAATGAACTGGGCATGCAAATTAAAAAAAAAAACTAGAAAGGGAACAAATTAAAAATCCACAGCTAAAGACCTAATTAGAGATTACAAAAATTAAAGGGGAAATCAATAAAAGTAAAAGAACTATTGAATTAATAAATAAGATTAGAAGCTGGTACTTTGAAAAAATAAATAAAATTGACAAAGAACTGGTCAATCTAATTTAAAAAATGAAAGAAGAAAACCAACAACAAACACCTGCAATGGGGATAAATTAGAAACATTCTCAATAACATCAGGAGTTAAACAAGAATGACCATTGTCACCTCTATTATTTAACATTGTACTAGAAGTACTAGCAGTAGAAATTAGAGAAGAATAAGATATTGAGGGTATTAAAACAGGCAATGAGGAGACCAAGCTCTCACTCTTTGCAGATGGATATGATGGTCTACTTAAAAAATCCTAGAGAAACAACTAAAAAGTTAGTGGAAATAATCAACAACTTTAGCAAAGTTGCAGGATACAAAATAAATGCACATAAATCATCAGCATTTCTAAATATTTTCAACATAGTGTAACAGAAAGAGTTAGAAATAGAAATTCCATTTAATATCACCCTAGACAATATAAAATACTTAGGAATCTATCTGCCAAGACAGGAATTATAAGAACACAACTATGAAACCCTTTCCATACAATTAAAACTAGATCTAAACAATTGGAAAAACATTCAGTGCTAATGGGTAGGATGAGCTAACATAATAAAAATTACCATCCTACACTAATTAATTTACCTATTTAGTGCTATATCTATCAAACTACTAAAAAAATTTAATAAATTAGAAAAAAACTATAACAAAGTTCATTTGGAAGAACAGAACAAAAGACCAAGAATATCAAGGGAAATAATCAAAAATATATGAAAGAATGTGGCCTAGAAGTACCAGATCTTAAACTGTACTACAAAGCAGAAGTCATCAAAACAATATGGCACTGGCTAAGAGACAGAAGGGAGGTTCAGTGGAATAGACTAGGGGTAAGTGACCTCAGCAAGATAGTTATTGATAAACCTAAAGAACCCAGCTTTTGGGATAAAAACCAGAAATTTGACAAAAACTGATGGGAACGTTGGAAAACAATATGGGAGAGATGGGGCCTAGATCAACATCTCACACCCTATACCATGATAAACTCAGAATGGGTCAATTATTTAAATATGAAGAAGGAAACTATAAGTAAATTAGGTGAGCACAAAATAGTATACTTGTCAGATCTATGGGAAAGGAAAGATTTTAAAACCAAGCAATTAGAGAAAAACTCTGAGGTATCATCTCACACCTAGCAGATTGGCTAAAATGACAGCAAGGGAGAATAATGAGTGTTGGAGGGGATGTGGCAAAATTGGGACATCATTGCTTTGCTGGTAGAGTTGTGAATGGATCCAACCATTCTGGATAGAAATTTGGAAATATGCTCAAAGGGCTTTCAAAGACTGTATGCCTTTTGGTCCAACCTTAGCACTGCTTGCATTATACCTCAAAGAAATAATAAAGAAAAAGTTGTATAAAAATATTTATAGCCGAGTTCTTTGTGGTGGCAAAAAATTGGAAAATGAGAGAATGCCCTTCGATTGGGGAATGGCTGAACAAATTCTGCTGGTGATGTGATACTACTGTGCTCAAAGGAATAAAGAACTGGAGGAATTCCATGTGAACTGGAATGACCTCCACAAATTGATGCAGAGTGAAAGGAGCAGATGCAGGAGAATATTGTACACAGAGACTGATACACTGTGGTACAATCGAAAATAATGGACTTCTCTACTAGCAGCAATGTAAAGATCCAGAGCAAGGTTGAGGGACTTATGAGAAAGAAAACTTGCCACCTTCAGAGGAAGAACTATGGGAGGAGAAACACAGAAAAAAAACAACTGCTTGAATACGTGGGCTGTTGGGGATATTATTGGGGATGTAGACACTAAACGATAACTCTAGTCCAACTATTAATAATATGGAATTAGGTCTTTATCAATGATACATGTAAAACCCATTGGAATTATGTATCAGCTAAGGGAGTTGGGGGGCTTGGGGGAGAGGGAAAGAACATGAAATATATAACTGTGGGAAAATATTTAAAATAAATATTTAAAAATATATTTGATTACCTAAAAATAGACAAAGGGAGAGTTAACCCTATCTTTACAAAAGTCAAAAGGGATATGAGATTTAAAAATAAAAATAAATCTAGGAATTTAGAAATATGATACCATAAACAAGTTAGTAGAATACTAAATATTTTGCCTCTCAGACCTATGGATAAGGAAAAAAATAGGTAAAAACAAGACACAAAGAACATTATGATATGTAAAATACATAACTTTGACTACATAAAATTTAAAAAGTTCCTTCAGAAACAAAAGCAATGCAATCAATATTAAAAGGCAAATCACAAACTGGGGAGACTATATCAAGTCTCTGACAAAGGTTTCATTTCTCTAATATATAAAAACTGAGTCAAATTTATAAAAGTATAAAGTGATTCCCAATTGAAAAATGGTCAAAGAATATGAACAGGCAACTATCAAGTGGAGGAATTAAAACTATTGCTAGTCATATTTAAAAAATGCTCAAAATTAGCTCTTACCACAAAAATGCAAGTTAAAACAAGGCTTAGGTACCAATTCACACCAATTAGAGTGGTTAACATGACAAAAAAGGAAAATGGCAAATTCTGGAGGGGATGTTGAAAAATTGGACACTAATACACTGCAGATGGAGCTGAGTACTGGTATAAGAATTCTGGAAAGTAATCAGCAACCATGCCCTAAAGGCCATAGAACTATGTATACTCTTTGACCCAGTAATACTTCTACTAGGTATGTACAATAAAGAGATTAAAAATATGGGAAAATAACCTACCTGGATGAAAACATTTATAACAGCTATTTTTTTTGTGGTGGCAAAGAACTGGAAACAGAAGAGATATTCATATATTTGTGAATACCTGAACTAGTTACAATATGTTTGTAATAATATTACTGTTGTGTCATAAGTAATTAAAAAAAAACACTGGAAGTCTTATATAAAGTGATGCAAAATGAAATGAGCAGAAAATATTATTGGATTCCTTGGTTAAGATGGCAGCAGAGTAAAAAGCAGCTGCTTAACCTCTCCTAACCAAAACATATAGGACTCCTCAAGAAGACATAAAAACAAATCCAGAGGAGTGAAGGGACCCCACAATGGGGTGCCGCATTGGAGGTACATGGAATGGGGGCATTTCCATGCTATAAAGGGGTGAAACAGCTGTCACTAAAACATGAGCAGAGCAACCCCCTTCCACACCCCACACCACCTACACTGCCAAAGCCAGCTCACAAGAGCTAGATCAAGTTTGAGGCATGCATTAAGTCCTTGGCAGCTACCTGGAGTCACCAGGGCCTGCTCCTGAGAGCAGCAAGACTTAAGAACCCAAGAGGCTAAAGAATGCATGGACTTTGAACACAGACTCTGAGTGCAGGCACAAGTGCGGGAGTGGACACAAGCACAGACATGGATCCTAAGATGAGGCAAGGACTCAGATCTTGAGAACAAGCACAGACCTTGAGTGGGGGCCCAGTGCAGAGGGGTAAAAAACTATGAAAGCAGCACCCTGAGACTGTTAAAGGAGCCTTGGGCAGAGGAACAAGCAAGGGGACCACCAGGAGGCTTGACCCTGAGAACAACTACACCTGAGACTTTAAGAACCTAAAGAACACAGACAGATCCCAAGTGTCAGGATAAAGCTGAGAGGGCACAGGGCTAACAATGACAAGCCAGAGACAAGAACCACCAAAGAGAAAGATCATTAAGAAGAAATCTGTAACACTCGACAACTTTTACACAGATAAAATCCAGACAACAGAACAAACAGCAGAGGAGAACAAACAAGTAATCATATCCAAACCTTCCCAAAATAATGAAAACTGTCCACAACCTATTGAAGAGTTCAAATCTGAGATGTTGAGAAAGATGGAAGAGATCTGGCAAGAAAATAACAGCTTAAAAGGCAGAATTTTTGCAATTGGAAAGTGAGGCTCTGAAATCAAATGAACTCCTAAATGAACTTCCTAAATGAATTAGGAAATTTAACACCAGAAATGACCAGAGCGAAAAAGAAAACAAGTCCCTAAAGGCTAGAATTGAGCAATTAGAAGCTAATGATCTCTCAAGAGGGCAAGAACAAATAAAATTAAGTCAAAAGACTGATAAAATAGAAGGAAACATGAAATATCTCAATGAGAATGTGACAGACCAAAAAACAGGTCTAGAAGAGACAATCTGAGAATCATTAGTCTTCCTGAAAAAGCAGAAATTAATAGAAATTTGGACTCCATACTAAAAGAAATTATTCAGCAAAATTGCCCTGAAGTCTTACAAGACGGCAATATAGACATTAAAAGTATCCATAGATCACCCTCTACACTAGACACAGAAAAGACAACCCCCAGGAATATAATTGCCAAATTCAAGAGCTTCCAAGTAAAAGAAAAATTTTACAAGAAGCCAGAAAAACACAATTCAGATATCAAGGAGTACCAATCAGGATCACACAGGATTAGGCAGCCTCCACACTACAAGACCTCAAGGCTTGGAATGTGATATTTAGAAAGACAAGAGAACTGGGTCAACAACCAAGGATCACCTACCCATTAAAAATAACTATATACTTCCAAAGGAAAGTTTGGGCATTCGATAAGATAGAAGATTCCCAAGTATTTACACAGAAAAGACCAGGTCTAAATGGAAAGTTTGATATCCAACCACAAAAATCAAGAGAAATATGAAAATGTAAATAGGAAACAGGGGGTAAAGAAAGAAAACTCATAATTTTTAAATTTGCCTCTTTAAGGGCTTCAATATGATCTAATTATTGGTATTCCTATGTGGAGAAATTTTATGTATAATTCTCTGTAAGGAACTCTATTCACTATTTTAATATTCACTATTACAGTAATTAGAAGAATTATTCATAGGGAGACATTGGAATACTAAATGATCTAAGATGATATGGGGGTGGGAAAGAGGGAGGTGAATAGTAGAGGATGCCAAAGGGAACTTGAAGGAATAAGAAAAATAGGATTTTCTATTATACACAAAGAAGGCATAGGAAGGTGAGGGGATGAATAATATTATAAGAAGGAGAGGAAGAGAGCATTAAGAGGTAACAGTTAAACCTTGCTCTCAGTGTAATTAACCCTGAGAGGGAAGAGTAGCTTTATCCATTGGGATATAAAACTCTATCCAACCCTACTGAGTAAGTCAGAAGGGAAAAACCAAGAGGGGTAGGAGAGTGGGGAGGTCATAAAAGGGAGGGGAGAAGAAAAGGGATGGAATTCATTAGGCCTTAAAAATAAATGAGGGGAATAATAAAGGAGGGGGCAGAAGGGGTAGTAAATCAAAAGAGGGGACAAGGGTTACTGGCATAAAGCAAACCAGTGGTTTAAAAGGAAATAGTGTAAGAAGAAGGGATAGAACAAGGAGAAGATACCAAAATGTTAGCGAATACACAACTGATAATTACAACTCTGAATATGAATGGGATGAACTCGCCCATAAAAAGGAAGCAAATAGCAGAGCGGATTAGAAACCAAAATCGTACCATATGTTGTCTACAAGAAGTACATATGAAGCAGGTGGACATACACAGTTTTAAGGTCAAGGGCTTGATCAAAATCCTTTGGGCATCAAATAAGAAAAAGAAGTCAGGAGTGGCGATTATGATTTCTGACAAAGCAAAAATATAAAATAGATATGATTAAAAAAGACAGGGAAGGTCATTACATCGTGATTGAAGGCAGTATAGACAATGAGGAAATAACATTGTTCAACATGTATGCACCAAATGTAATAGCAACCAGATTCGTAAAGGAGAAACTGGCAGATCTCAAGAAGGAAATAGATAGTAAAACCATACTAGTGGGAGATGTAAATGATCTAGATAAATCAAACCAAAAAATAAATAAGAAAGATGTAAGAGAGATAAATGAAGTCCTACAAAAATTAGATTTAATAGATATGTGGAGGAAAATAAATAGGAACAAAAAGAATACACCTTCTTTTCAGCTGCACATGATACATTCACGAAGATTGACCATATAATAGGGCATAGAAACATTGCAAACAAATGCAAAAGAGTAGAAATAATAAATATAACCTTCTCAGATCATAATGCAAAAAAAAAAATAATTAGTAAGGTCCCCTGTACAGGCAAATCAAAAACTGATTGGAAATTAAATAATATGATTCTCAAAACCAGCTAGTCAAAGAAGAAATCATAGAAACAATCAACAATTTCATTGAAGAGAATGACAATGATGAGACATCCTACCAAACTCTGTGAGATGCAGCCAAGGCAGTACTCAGGGGGGATTTTATATCCTCGAGTTCATATATTAACAAATTAGTAAGGGCAGAGATTAATGAATTGGGCATGTAAATTAAAAAATTAGAAAGTGAGCAAATTAAAAATCCCCAGATGAAAACTAAATTACAAATACTAAAAATCAAGGGAGAAATTAATAAAATCGAAAGTAAAAGAACTATTGAATTAATGAATAAGACTAGAAGCTAGCATTGGGAAAAACACAGATAAAATAGGCAAAGTACTGGTCAATCTAATAAAAAAAAAGGAAAGAAGAAAACCAAATTGACAGCATCAAAGATGAAAAGGGAGATCTCACCTCTAATGAAGGGAAAATTAAGGAAATCATTAAAAACTATTTTGCCCAATTATATGACAATAAATATAGCAACCTCGGAAATATGGATGAATATGTATAAAAATATAAATTGCCTAGATTAACAGCAGAAGAAATAGAATACCTAAATAATCCCATATCAGAAAAAGAAATTGAACAAGCCATCAAAGAACTCCCCAAGAAATAATCGCCAGGGCCTGATGGATACACAAGTGAATTCTAACAGACATTCAAAGAGCAAATAATCCCAACACTATAGAAATTATTTGATATAATAAGCAAAGGAGTTCTACAAAATTTCTTTTATGACACAAATATGGTACAGATTCCAAAGCCAGGTATATCAAAAACAGAAAAAGAAAACTATAGACAAATTTCCCTAATGAACATAGATGTAAAAATTTTAAATAGAATATTAGCAGACTCCAGCAAGTGATCAAGAAGATCATCCACCATGATCAGGTGGGATTTACACCAGGATTGCAAGGATGGTTCAACATTAGGAAAACCATCCACATAATTGACCATATCAACAATCTAACAAACAAAAATCACATTATTATCTCAATAGATGCTGAAAAAGCCTTTGACAAAATACAGCATCCATTCCTCTTCAAAACATTGAAAAGTATAGGAATAGAAGGACCCTTCCTAAAAATAATAAACAGTATATACCTAAAACCATCAACAAGCATTATATGCAATGGGGATAAATTAGAAGCCTTCCCAATAAGATCAGGAGTGAAACAAGGATGCCCATTATCACCTCTATTATTCAACATAGTACTAGAAACACTAGAAGTAGCAATTAGAGAAGAAAAAGATATTGAAGGTATCAAAATAGGCAATGAGGAGACTAAGCTATCACTCTTTGCAGATGATATGATGGTCTACTTAAAAAGTCCTAGAGAATCAACTAAGAAGCTTGTAGAAATAATCAACAACTTTAGAAAAGTTGCAGGATACAAAATAAATGCACATAAATCATCAGCATTTCTATATTTTTCCAACACATCACAGCAGCAAGAGGTAGAAAGAGAAACACCATTTAAAATCACCTTAGACAATATAAAATACTTAGGAATCTATCTACCAAAACAAACACAGGAATTATTTGAAAACAACTACAAAACACTTTCCAAACAATTAAAACTAGATCTTAACAATTGGAAAAATATTGATTGCCCATGGGTAGGATGAGCAATCATAATAAAAATGACCATTCTACACAAATTAATTTACCTATTTAGTGCCATACCTATCAAACTACTAAAAAACTTTTTTAATGAATTAGGAAAAACTATAAGTTCATTTGGAATAAAAAAAGATCAAGAATATCAAGGGAAATAATGAAAAAAATTTGTAGGAAGAAGGCCTAGCAGTACCAAATATTAAACTATAATATAAAGCAGTGGTCATCAAAATGGTATGGTATTGGCTAAGAGACAGAAGGGAGGATCAGTGGAATAGACTTGGGGTAAGTAACATCAGCAAGACAGTGTATGATATACCCAAAGAGCCCAACTTTTGGGACAAAAATACACTATTTGACAAAAACTGCTGGGAAATTTGAGAAACAATATGGGAGAGATTAGGGTTAGATCAACATCTCACACCCTACACGAAGATAAATTCAGAATGATGAATGACTTGAATATAAAGAGGGAAACTATAAATAAGTTAAGTGAACATAGAAGAGTTTACTTGTCAAATCTCTGGGAAAGGAAAGATTTTCAAACCAAGCAAGAGTTAGAGAAAATGAGAAAATGTAAAAGAAATGATTTTGATTATATCAAATTAAAAAGCTTTTGTACAAACAAAATCAATGTAGTCAAAATCAGAAGGGAAATAAAAAATTGGGAAAAAATCTTCATAACAAAAAACTCTAACAGGGGTCTAATTACTCAAATATACAAGGAGTTAAACCAATTGTATAAAAAATCAAGCTATTCCCCAATTGATAAATGGGCAAGAGACATGAATAGGCAATTTTCACATAAAGATATCAAAAGTATCAATAAGCACACGAGAAAGTGTTCTAAATCTCTAATAATTAGAGAAATGCAAACCAAAACAATTCTGAGGTATTACCTCATACCTAGCAGATTGTCTAAAATGAAAGAAGGGGAGAGTAATGAATGCTGGATGGGATGTGCAAAACTGGGACATTAATGAATTGCTGGTGGAGCTGGGAACTGATCCAACCATTCTGGCTGGCAGTTTGGAACTAGGCTCAAAGGGATATAAAAGAATGCCTTCCTTTTGATCCAGCCATACCATTGTTGGGTTTGTACCCCAAAGATATCATAGATAAACAGACTTGTATGAAAATATTTATAGCCGTCCTTTTTGTGGGCAAATAACTGGAAAATGAAGGTATATCCTTCAATTGGGGAATGACTGAACAAACTGTGGTATATGCTGGTGATGGAATACTATTGAGCTCAAAGGAATAATAAACTGGATTAATTTCATGTGAATTGGAAAGGCCTCCAGGAATTGATGCAGAGCGAAAGGAGCAGAGCCAGAAGAACATTGTACACAGAGACTGATATACTGTGGTAGAATCGAATGTAATGGACCTCTGTACCAGCAGCAATGCAATGACCCAGGACAATTCTAAAGGACTTATGGAAAACAATGCTACCCATATTCAGAGGAAGAATGACAGGAGTGGAAACAGAAGAAAAAGAACTGCTTGAACACATGGGTTGAGGTGTACATGATTGGGGATGTAGACTTGAAACTACCACAGTAATGCAACTATTAACAATTTGGAAATAGGTTTTGATCAATGATGTTAAAACCAGTGGAAATATGCATCCTCCACGGGGGGCAGGGGAAGCTCAGGGGGTGAAGGGGAAAGTAAAAGCATGAATTATGTAACCATGTTAACTTTTCTAAAAAATAAATATTTTTAAAAAACTGAAATGAGCAGAACAAGGAGAACACAGTAACAAAAACAACATAGGAGGTTCCATTCTGAACAAGGTTCTAGGGCAACTCTAAGAGATTCATGATGACTAAAGGATAGCCACCACAATAAAAGGAACAGATGGTGTCTAAATGAAAGCTGAAACATATCATTCTTTACTTAATTTCCTACATGAAATTTTTCTCTAGTGCAAACAATATGAATCTTGTTTCCCAGAAGGCAAAAATGGAAATGTATTATTTGAAAATATATGTACAACCTATATCATATTACCTGTTTTCTTAGGGAAGGACTAGGAGGGAGAGAGATAAGATGGATTGAAATATAAGAAAAACAAATATTAAAAATCATATTGACAGAAAAAATAAAAATTTTAAAAAAATTTTAGAAGAGTATTATGGATTTATGATGCAATCCATTGCCATAGAAGGAACTGATAGAATACAAATATTGATTGAATCTTACCATTATTCATTTTATTTCCTCTCTAGTGTAAGCAATATGTCTTGTTTCACCTGATTTGTTGGGAAGCGGGGAAAGATGGAAGGAAGGGAAAGAACATGGCTTGTAAAATATCAGAAGATAATTACTAAAATTTTTATTGATGTGTAATCTGGAAAAATAATTTTTAAAAAGAAAAATAGCATAAATAGCTAGGTAAAATCTGGAAAGGTTTCATGTAGGTGATAGTATGAATTGCATTTTGAAGGAATATAGGAATCATATGATGGAAAAGTTAGACTGGAGTGCTTTCCAATAATTAATGACAGCAAATATGCGAAATGAAGGTATACACACGGGCAATGGAATACAACATCTGATGAGTAGAGGAAATGTTAATTTGCCTTTATTAAGAAAAAAAAATGCCATTTCAAGAAGCCTAGTTTTCTAGGCTCTTTCTGGAAAGGGGAAAAAGCATTGCCTCTCCAATTCCTATTCCCATCTTTAGAATTTCAACCTATTTCAACCAATCAACAAGTATTTCAACTAATACTTCTTCAAACACTCTAACCTCCCTGGTTCATCCTTTTAATCATTTCACATGACCTATTATTACAATAAATTTCAGCCACATGTGCAAAAGCACCATTTCCTTGTTCATGAGCTCTGAAATGTTGCTATCTGATCATAATTTATTACCATGTACATTTCTCTTTATCTTGCAATTTCGATACTTATTCTTTATGAACACCATTGCTTTCAGTCCTTGACCTCTCAGTTCTTTCCCAAATCCTTACACATATCCTAGCTACACTCTCCTCCTTTCCCCATCTTGATCCCTTTGTGAACCAATGTCCACTACAAATTTATGCCTTTGTATTGGTTCTCCAGCACCAAAGTGAGGAACTTCTATGAAGAGGCAAGAAATATAGGATTGTGAGCTGACAGCACTTAGAGCAGCAGAGATAGAAGAGTTCAAGACCATGCCAAACAATTTCTGGTTCAAACTTGGAATCAAGGTAATCATAACCAAAGGACATTGAATCACGGAGTAGGACAAAGAGTATAATACCCAAACTTTGGCTGTCACTGGTACTATAAAACATTTGTACTTTGCTTGTCATTAAACAAGTGTTCTAAGGAACCCCCCCCCAAATTTTCCTGCTTGGCAATTCTCAACCCCTATACATTGAAAGATAGCACAGTGGATAGAGTGCTTACTATGGGATCAGAAAGACTTGAGTGTTGTTAAACCCTGAAAAAAATAGTTAACCGTAATGGGCAATTTTCTCATCTGTAAAGTGAGAATCATCTAACTTCCATGGCTTTTGTGATGATACAGTGAGATAACATTTGTAAAACATTTTGAAAACCTTAAATGCTATATAAATATGGAACAACCTTATTGGTCTTAGAAAAGGTGAAGTTCACCAGAAGGGTATATTAATATAGTTCCTAGAAACCTTTCAAAAATTTTAAATGCCTCAATCTCAGTGACATTATAAATCTGGAATTATGTCCTTGACACTGGGAAAAGGTGAAATTCAGTGGAATAAGAAGGCATTTTTGACTGTATATGTATTCTCATAATTGTGTTTAATAATCTCTCCTATCTTCTACATTTGTTGACTTGGTGCTTGTAACCAAGGAGGCCTATACAAAATCTGGAAATAAGGCAAATTCTATGGTACCAAAAAATAAGATTTCAGGTAGGGATCATAAGATCAACATTATTAACAAATCATTCCTTTGATAGACCACCCAGATGTCATAATAAAGTTGTATTTGAAAGAATGATTTTGCATCACTTTTATTCTGATTCTAAACTATGTTGATACTATCTTGCTTCAAGATCTGTTGTACCCTCATCTACTCCTACTGTGAGGACCTGAATTCTAGGTGAAGCAGCCAAATTCCTGTTGGAGCAACTAGATCTTGGCATTGTGAGTAAAACTAACTGAGCTGAAAAGAATCCCGCATGTGTGGAAAACTAAATATATGGTTATAATTTTTATTTTCTCAGGCATCTTGCATTCTATAACTCGTGAGTCATATTTAATGTTGTGTTACTACTAAAAACAATTTGTACTGTGGTCAGTTTCTATTATTTTAAGCTACTCATATCACATGCCAAAAAAATCATTGCCACAAAATCACTTATTAACTATGAAACCACATCAATTAATGTGAAAAACATAGGAGAGGAAGATTGACTAGATACAGTTCAGGGAGCAGTCACCCACAAACACAGTACTTGGGAAATAAGTGATGACAGTTGAGACCAACTATCACTTCAGATCTACCCAGCTAGGGATTACCTATTAACCCATAATGAGCCCTCTGGATTGTGAAGAAGGAATGACAAAAGGAAATTAAAAACTACTATTTAATAATGAATTTAAGGGTAAGAGATGTAGGGAAACGTCACCCTAAACTAGGTATATGAGGACAAAACTCAGGGACTGGGAGCTGGGTCAGGATCTACTCTATACTAGCCCAGGCTGCCTCCTTTAGCCTGACTGGCTGGAAGGGAAATGGATGTCTCACAACTGAGTTCACTTCTGTTCCAGCAATGATCAAGGGTTTCCAGGAACACAGATCCTCAGCAAATTAATCCAAAGTGAGAATGAAGGCAGAGAGCTAATCCAGTCTGAGAGTGCACCTTTCAGAGCTGTGGTCACCTGCACTTCCTCACAGGACAGATGATTCCTTGATAGAGAAAAAATCCACTCTCCTGGGCTCTCCACTAGAGACAGTTAAACAGCATCACACTGTTCCCTGCATATCTGAGTCCTCAGGAAAGATTTCTTTCCTTGCCACTATTCCATCATTGGAACCTTTAGGTCTTATCTGAAAGCCTGGGTGCTATTTACACTAAATGTCTAGAATCTTAATTTATAAATTTGCCTAAGCGCTCTCATTATTATGAGATAATTGTCCAATCCTTTGAGATTGGATTTCAGAACATCTCTATTAGACAGCTACAGATGGACAATAAGTGACCTATTTCTAGAATTCTAAAATTGAGAAGGGAAAAGAGGGAAAGTTGAATTTGCTGTAGTAGTGATATGTAACAGTATTTTCAAGGATCTCAAACTTCTCCCTGACATTAAAACAATTTTTATATTAATATTCTTCAAATGATTTTATATGACTACATGCCATGGGACTGCAAATTCTCAAATTTTAGATAATCTTGAGTTTAATAGAGATTTGTGGCAGGCATAATTGTATTGCAGCATATGACTTCTATGAAATAACAAAAAGATCATAAAGAAAATTCATGATTGGAAAATGGTAGTAGGAGAGAGAAACAGACAGAGATGGAGAGAGAAAGAAGGAGGAGGAGAAGGAGGAGAAGAAAAAGGAAGAAGGAAGAGGAAGAAGAAGAAGGAAGAAGGAAGAGGAAAAAGAAGAAGGAAGAGGAGGAGGAGGAGGAGAAGGAGGAGGAGGAAGAAGAAAAAGAAAAACATAAATGGGGAAAGACAGATGGAAAAAGAGAGAGAGAAAGAAAGAGGTAGAGATATAGAGACAAAGAGTATTAGATAGTATTGCACTGGTAACTCAAAGACCTAAAGAATGAAATTGTTTCAGATGGCATACAATGTGTATGATCCAAAAAGTCTCTACATACTATAAAGAAATGAACTGAACTAGTTATTGTTATATAGCTTATGAAGATTTTCTAGTTTTTACTGACCAAATGGGCAGTTCTCAAGAACTAAATGTAGTGACAAAATTTGGTAGACACAAATTCATATTTTCTTTTCTGTGCACAGGTGGCTAAATTAGGATTGAGAAATTCAAATTTAGTCATTTTTTCCCTTACTTAATTGTGTGAGAGATGTTAATTTTTCCTTTATAATAATCTACAGAAATTTTGGATGATGGAAAGAATTTTTTGTTTTAAACATACACACAATGACAGGAGAATTTTCAAAATTCATAGAAAAATTAATTACCATATATAGTAACATTTATATTTTACATACATATATGTATATGTGAGTGTGTATAAATATGTATATATATATATATATATATATATATATGTTTAATCTTCATGTAGAACAGAATTGACCTACATTTATATTTGTCATCTGTCTTGATTTTCTGCCCTAACCACAAATATTCAGTGTACTCCCAATCTCAGCCTTTAGGATTTAAAGACATGACACATCTTAATAGAACCATTAAGGAAGACCAATATTAAAATTTCAATGCAGATAAAATATTTTGCCCCTCAATATTTTAAGAGGGGGTTAGAGAGAAAGGTAATATCTAAGAAGAGAAGAAAAAGAATTGGGATTGGTCAAGAAATTAAAATCCCCTTTCATATGAAGCCTTATTTTTATTATTCAGTTATAAAACATGAAGTTGAAAATATAATTGTATATTAAAAGAGTCTTCTTAAAACCTTATTCTACTTTGAAGCCGACCCACCAAAATTAATGCTAAATCTCATTAAGTAAAAGTTTGGGTAGCCTCCCTCTGATTCAGGAATTTGTTGGTCCCTGTCAATCCCAGGGTTGTTGTGAGAATCTAATGTGATTTACACACACACACACACACACACACACACGTATGTATGTATATTTGCCTGTACATATACCAATATATAATATGCCTTTTCTAGATTATAAATAAATAGTTCTACCGTTATATGTCATTGGTAACTATCCCTCTTAATTTTTCTGCTTATATGTATGTTCATGCACATGTACACATATATACATACACATAAATGTATACATGTATACAGATGGTAACTTATATGTATAATTTTATATATGCGAATATATGTGTGTATGATCTCTGAAAACCTGAAGACACTATGGAGAGCAATCTGTGATTTTTTTTTAATTTGTAGCTGACCACTGGTAGCTTTCAGTCCGGTACATACTTATAGATCAATAATTGGCACCTCATTTTGCTGTCTTGTTAAGGGTACTGAAGAACTATTTTAGTTCTCAAATTTCTTCTGTTAAAACACAAAAAAATCTTCTACTCCATGAGAAAGAAAACATTTTGTGCTGAGAACTGGTTCTGTCTTTTAAATACTGTTCCCTATGCTCTCTATGAACTGATTAATCTCTCTCCTCAAATAGTTTTAGTATCCAAAAATATATATCCCTCTTTTCCATATAAAAACAGAGAGTGGCAAAATAATATTGAGAAATCTGATTCCTTTTTTTTCCCTTTCCTTTCCTGATTTGTTTTAGAAAAGTGAACTTCCTTTGTAGCACTCCACAAAAATTATCCAAGGCAGAATGGAGGTTTTGTGTAAAATGCACACGCACACATGCATACATTTTGGGAAATGTTTTCCAATTTTGCTTGGAAACCTAAGGAAATGTTTTTTGCAGTAAAAACCACCTGGCTTTGATTTTTCAACCAGGGATGTTTTCCATGTGCCCCTTCCTACCCAGGAAGTTGATAAATTATCTTAGAGAGAAAGTGCCAGTGGGTAAGATAGGAGACTCATTATCTTCTTGTGAGACCCCTAGCCAAGAGGAAAGAGAATTGACAGAGATTTACCAGTTTCCATCATTTCTCTGAAATGCCAGGGGAAATGGAGAGAACTTTGTGGAATTCCCCAAGCATGGGGTGTTTAAATCCTGTGTGTCCAAGCTAAATTTTCAGAGAGAACTAGTCATCTTATAAGTCTCAGTGTTATAAGTTTTGTTTCAGGCTCCCAACCCCAGTCTCATGGCCCAGTTCAGATTCAGGAGAGTGACTTATGACTATATAAACAGGAATTTGAACTGCAAACTAAAATGGTAATGTATCCGTTGAACTAGTATTAATTTATCAATTAGGAGCAGGATCAATGGGAGAAGACAGGATAACATGTTCATACATTTTAATTTATGGCTATATAAAATAGACGTTATACTGAGTTCATTTAACTCATTCTGAGTTAGATTTAGATTGCTTTCAGAGTGCTTTCAAACTTTGGGGAATCACTTTAATAATAATAGAATATTGTATTAGTTGTTTCTTGCAACAACCATGTGAAGTAGCTATTATTTATTGTCCCTATTTGAAAGATGAGGAAATTGAGGGAGAGAGAGAGGAAGTACCTTACCCAGGGTTGCACAGCTAGCTAGTATAACTTTGGGTCAGAATTTGAAGTAAACCTTAATTGCATTAAGTCCAACACTCTAAACTTTGTGCCACTTAGCTGCTTAAAGAATAGTAATTATTATTATAATTATAGCTAAGATTTATATGATACTATGCATCAGGCACTATGCTTAGTGTTTTGCATTTGATCTTCATAACAATCCTGGGAACATTCTGGTCAATATTTGGGCACTTCATAGTTTTTGTTTTAAATTCACATTGGTAGATTGATCTTTTTGTGTATTTTACCACTCCCTAATACTATATAGTTGCAAGTGATCATGTTAATTCTAAAGTCACCCCTATTCCTTATTTCTCAGCCTAGAAGTCTTCACTGATTTCAACAATATGCAGCTCCAGCTTTCTTGACATTTGATTCATTATTTCACCCAGTTCCTGATGTTTTCTTCACTTTGTAGGGTACTAGGATAATTGTTTACTATCTATAATATTCATTTTATGTTAATTAATTACATAATTAATTGGAAAGGATCCCTTCTTTAGAGTGGGCAACCATTATAATTATCTATTCAAGGATATGAGGATTCTTTGGAATATGTATCAAGAGGTCCTCCCTAACAAGAGGTTCTGACTCAAATTCATATCCAGATTCATTCTAAGGGGAATGTAGTCCCTAGAAGGATTATATACATATATTTCTCATAGTCACTGGATCTTACCCTGGAGTTGTTTCTTGTCCTGATGTGAATGCAACTAAAGCTACAGGGAAAATTTCTCTTCCTGAAAGGGGCATTAGATTTCTCTCTCTCAAATATTCTTTAATTGGCTCACTGCTAATCACCTCCCCATCCCTCTCAAATCTGTCCAACATCTTGGAAGTGACCTTAATTGTATTAAAAGTTATGGCTTGTAAGTCTAAAAGTTTTTCCAAAGGTACCTTAGTATAGTCAATATACAATTTGATTCAGATATGGGACAGGTAGTTTAGTCCTACATACAAGGAAATGCTAATCATGAAAGAATCACAATTTGATATTTATAGAATCAGTAGGCTAAAATGCAGCTTTATCAGAAAGTTAGTTTGAAATTTTGCTGACTAGTTGACAGTTCACTTCAATTTAATTCTGCCAGATAACTCCAAACACTTGGAATGATAACAAGTAGGTAAGGTAACATAGGTAAGGCTCGGTTTCTTCAGTCCTTTTGTCAGTTACCATCCTCTTTCATTCAGCTATTTACCCTGCCTACATCTTATATCATTCAGAAGATATCACCTCTACTATGATTTAGCTCTCACCATTGATGGTACCACAAATGGAACCTCCAGGTCCTCATTTCAGGGCACTCATTTGCCCATGATAAGCAAAGGTCCAAGACAAAGGGAAAAGGTACTAGAGATTCCTAGACAGTTGAGGCCAGATTCCATGTCAGGTTGCCAAGTTGCCATGATAAAAGGAGTAGAGACCAGGAGAGTTGTGAAACTCAAATGAGATAATGGATATAAAACACTTTGTGTTGTGTGTTCATATGTATGTAGACATTGACATATATCTATATCTATTTCTACCTATATACACATATGGTAGTTATTATAATAATTATTATCTTACAAACACTAGACCTCTAAGATTCTGGTGATAGATTCATTCCGTGAATCTTCCACTGTATTCCAGCTGTTCTCAAGCAATGTTTTTAGCACAACAGAGCAAATGCTGGTAAAGTTTAGCAAATGGATTCAAGAGAAAAAAAAACATGCTCAAACACTTTTAAGTTTAAACTGTATTATTAATAATTTCTTAAGTCCAAACAATCAATAAAACAACAAATGAAAACCTAATTTGTATTGATCATCAATTTCTAAAGTATAAATGCTCACATTGAAAATATAACAATAGGCTTTTATAAGCTGGTTAGAATTGGTTCCAGAAGATCCATGGTAGAGAATGATGGACTTTAAACCTTATTAGAATCAAATGATTCTACTTGGAAATCTATTTCTGAGCATATACCATGTAGAATCTATATTTTATCTGAATAGATTACAACACCCTGCCAATCACAGGAGGAGGATGGGGTCAATAAAGCATTCACTCAGTTTTAATCTAGGCATACTAAAACACCTATTAGAGATCACAAGAAATATATACAAATAAGTGTAACAGAATTCAGGATATATCTATTTAGTATCTGTTATTGAAAAGTAAATGTGTTTAAAAATTGATTCATTTCATTAAAGGAATATAGCATTATATGAACACAAATGAAAGGGAAAATACTACTGTGACTTCATGGAGGAAGTCTTACATGAGCTAAGATTTTCAGAACTAGTTGCAAGATAGCAGATAGAATTAAAAAGGGGAAAGCAATACAATATGTTTTATATATGACCTTACAGTACTTACAGTATTATTGTGTGTGTGTGTGTGTGTGTGTGTGTGTGTGTGTGTGTGTGTGTGTGTAGGGGGTATAATTTATTAGGCAATGAAGGTCTCAAATTGATGGAATGATATGATAAGCCCTGATTTGCAGCATTTATTGATTTCAGAGGTATAAATAGCTGAAAATTTTAAAATAACTAATACAAACTTTCATGCTCCCAACTCACCTTGGATTGGCATTACCTTCACAACCAGTTAGCAAAACTAAGACTAGAACTTATTGCTCTGAACTCTCAGTTCAATTCTTTTTCAATATATCAATCTTACTTCTAATTCCAGTTCAGAGAGATCAAAGAGGTGTTAAGAGAGACAGAAATACTACATGAGAACCTTGTTCATGACTTACAATACATTTTAACAATATAGTGTAAGATGTTATGTTCAGAATTGAGGTATACCATTTTCTTAAACAATATTTTGTTATTGCATTTTGATTTTATATACTTCCCAATGTACCTTTCCTGATGCCATGAAAAGTAAACAAAGTCAACCAACATAATGATTGGTAGCATATAATTTACAACTTCTTACCCACCACTGAGGGAGAGGGGGGATTAAGATATACTGAGAAAAGAGTGGCGTGCTCAGTGTCAGTTTCCAGAAAATAATAGACACCAGTTGTTTTTATAAGATTTTTGACTTTTTAAGTTCTACTTCTAGCTCCATTTATATCACTACAATAATCATGTGTATAATATTAATTTAGTTTCTACTTTCTTCATTAAGAATTATTCATACAAGTATTCTTATATGTCTGTTAAATACTTACAGTTGTAATTCACTATGATGCTGCATTACATTTGTATCGCATTATATTTCTCTGTATTACATTCTGTCTACTAGAAAATTTCTCACTTTTATCTCATTCATTCTTTATTTTTTTTTTGGTAAAAAAAGCTCTTCAAACTTAATTAATATTTCCTCATTATTTTCCTCCTCTCCCTTTTCTTCCTCTTCTTCCTTCTCAAAACCTTGATTTACTAATGAATTCCCCAATATACCCACTTACAATTGGTTCTTTGAGACTATTACAAAGTATATATAGCATTGTTACTCTTTCTCCACCTTTTTCCATCCTTGGCTCTTAACTTTATATTTCCATGTTGTGAAAACAGACTATCTTAACACAGTCAAAAAGTCTTCCAAAAATTGTGGTACTTAGGGTGGATCAATGCCCGTGAAAGAGTACCAAGCTTTGTTCTTTGCCATGAGGAATCTGGGTATACCCCATAAAAGTCAGGACACCTGCATGGATTTGCAAATGTTAGTTCCATAAAATTCATGACATGCCTAGAGGGAATTATTCTTTTGAGAACCACTGTTCTAACATCTGCAGAGTCATGATGATCATAGCTACTAAACCAACGTTTAGCTTTTCTATTTTATGTAACCATTGTTAAAAAGGAGGACATCCACTCTCTTTCCATTGTGTGTAGATTTTAAACTCCTTGAGATCAATTACAATTTTATATCTCCATTATTTGTCACAGTGTCTGTCACTTAGTAGTTCCTTAATTAATGTTCTCATATATATGTATATGCATATATATGTATATATATATATAGAGAGAGAGAGAGTGTGTGAGTGTGTGAGTATGTGTATATATATATATATATATATATAATATTTATTTCTGCCATTGGCCTTCTTAGGGGCATATGCCTAGTATGATATCAGTAGTTTAGGGAAAGTGTTTAACTTCCTTTTTGCCTGTGACATAGTTTTTATAGGCAGTTTCCATTACATGGAAAAATGTTGCAGCTGGAATTGGAGCAAACTGCAAGAATTTCGATGTAACATCCAACGAACTCTCATAAAAAAGAGAGCTTTTTCTGGGGCGGGGGGAGGATAATTCCTCCCAGCCCCAACAAAGTCTGTAATACCCTCAGGTACTTTGAAACAGCTTGTTAATCATAAGAAAAAAGTCTCTAAATGTTTTTATCACTCAACATGAAAATATCTTACTTATATTCCTTGACCCATTTATACTCACATATTGCCTACACAGCAGCTTGTCACAGTCAATACTCCCTTGTGCATGAAGAAAGAACTATTGGTGTTTTCTTTCAAAGTATATTTCCTTGTAAGTGACTCTTAGAAGTAGTAAATAGAATCAGCTGAGAATTAATATTTTATCCAGACATGGCATGGACAACTGAGGTGAAATATTCTAAATTTAACATTCATAGTTTGAAATTTATTAGAATCAAAGCAGATGTGGCATTGTTATACCTTGCTAAATTCTGCATAATTTACTAGAATGCAAAGTGTATTTTTTATGAGAATGGCAATGCCAAATGCTTTGCAGATGTTAAAATAGAAGCATTCCAGAAATTGGAATCAACATTTATTAGCAAATCAGATAAAAATACAGAAAGATTTCATCTCCTCTGTAACTGTTTTTCAAGAGGAAACAAATAATGCCATGAAAGAGAAACAGGAATGTAAGGTCCTGGGAGGCAATGGGAAGAAAAATAGGTGTACCTCTTTGATTTTAAGTTGGGAAAGTAAAGATTTAGGAGAAGGAGAAAAAGAGAAAATAATAGAAACAAATCATATTGTTATAGCCAAAAAAGCTTATAGAAATATTATAGCTTATAGCTTATAAGAATATTATAGCCAAAAAGCTAAACTTAGCAATTAAGCAGGGGATTTTTTGGATAATGTCATGCCAGACTCAAGCAGGGCAGTTATCTCTCTGACTCACAGTCCCAGGGACAACTCCTGGCTGGAAGCCCCAGGGCCCCTAGATGAAACAGCCTTGAAGATTCCTAGACAGAACAGCCTTGAAGATTAAGAATCATATCCTGTGGCACCTGGAAGCATCCCTACTCCCTCTGTCTAGCTATTAGCTAACCCTAAGACAAAGGCACCTATATCCCAGAAACATATATATATATATGTATATATATATATATATATATTCCTTATTCTGAATGTCCCCTCAGGACTCTCTTTGCTGAGTTTTCCCAGTGTGTACTGGCAATAAAGCTTTCTCCTGCTTTGATTGCATTGTCTCGTGTGTTCCTCTGGAGGCCACCCATTTTGAACCCTAACAATATGGGATGGGATCACACTTTTTCCAAAGTTAAACCCTTGAACTCCTTGTCATTACTTGGCATGTTTCACTCAACACCTTACCAGCAAAATTTTGTGCAATGATCATATTTTATTCCATTTTCATGGGTAGCACCACATCTATCTCTCCATTGTCTGAAATTGTCTGTGAAGACAACCCTCATTTCCTATAAGCATGCTCATTAATCCTTTAGATGTGGTGAGTAATCACAGTGCTATCCTAAAAGTTATTTCCTCAAACATTCCTATCCTAGAATATGAGCAAGAAATAGGGTGAATGTAATCCAAAAGACCGAAACATGGTGAATCTGTTCATCACTGAATTTGCCTTTTTTCCCTATTCAGGCAGGGAACAATCTCTTCTCCTTTGAACTCAGAAACTATTTCTGAAGCAAGTAAAAAACAATACTCTTAGATTGGGTTAGATTTTTGCATTTATAACTCATTGAATAGTTAACGAAAAGAAAGATTTACTTTGCCCTAACACTGCATTGATTGCAATGAGGATAAAGTGAAGAAAAAAAAGATACTTTGACAGGTTTTGCCTCCTTTAACTACTTGTGGGAAAGTATCTAGTCATTAGCTCATTCAGAACCTTGCAAATCTGAGAAGACTAGTTTCTATTTCTGTGTGATTTTTTTTTTTGTATTTTGAGATGACCAGGAAGCTGCATCAAGTGAAATGGGGGGTCAAATTAGATCATAGGGGCAGTTGTGTCTTCTTATAGGCAAGATTAATTCCTTCTTCAATAAAGAAGGAAACATAGATCTAATCCATATTGGTGGTAGGGATGGTAATCACCCTCAGAGAACTTAGATTCTAATGCAAGGCAAAAAGACACAGAGAAACATGCATGTGTGTACAAGACAAATATAAAATTGACATAAAAATAATTTTAGAGTGGCAGGTACTATGAGAGATAGGGAAAGATCTGCTATAAAGGGTAGCATTTAAACTGAATCTTGAAGGAAACCAGGGGTTCCAAGAGATGGAGATAAGCAAGGAAAAAAAATTCAAGCATAGGAAATAATCCATGCAAAGGCATAGTATCACATGTAGGATTATAAAATGTTATTGAAGAAAAAGATCTTAAGATCATATACCCCTGCTCCCTGATTGAGCACATGAAGAACCTAAAGCTCCAGAAAGTATACTGATAAAGGCTGCATAGTTGATCATTAACAGAGTCATGACTAGAATCCAAATTTCTTCTTTCCCATGCTATCATTTTTTAATAACTATACTAACTCATATTTCTAACTTATATGTTGTGCTATACTGCTTATTACTGTTCCACATATTTTAGCTACAGCCTTCTAGCCAGTTTGTAAGCTCGTTTACCACAATATTTCCTCCCTTTAAAATTTCAATTCAACAAGTACTTATTAAGTAACTACAAGTATCCCTTCCAAATTATAGGTTTAGGTTTATGGTACTTCCATAATCTGGAAAATTCATGTAAAAATTTTTGGCTTTCCTTTGATATCAGAGAAGTATGAATTTTTTCTTTCTTTTTTATGAGTTGTTTTTGTTTTTTTGTTTTTGTTTTTTGTTTTTTTTTTAACCTGGGACTCCATTCAAGGAGCATAGGGCCACAACCAGTAGGCAATGGGACACACAGTCGCTCAGGGTCACCCAGCTGGGAAGTGTCTGAGCCAGGACTTGAACCTAGGACCTTTTCGTCTCTAGGCCCGGCTCTCAATCCACTGAGCTAGCCCAGCTGCCCCTACTTTAGGTTGCAGTTTCTTTAGCAGATGTAGTTTTTACAGGGTGGGGTTGCTAGCCCCACGCCCAACCCTCCTCCTTTTTCATCAGGGCTAGGGACTGTCCTTGGCCCAGGAGTGGTAAGGGTGGGCAGTAGGGGTCAAGTGACTTGCCCAAGGTCACACAGCTGGAAGTGTCCGAGGCCGGACTTGAACCTAGGACCTCCAGTCTCTAGGCCTGGCTCTCAATCCACTGAGCCACTCAGCTGCCCCTTGAGTTGTTTACATGATTGTAAAATTTGTGTTAAGTATTTAGTTATCAGCTATATTTAGGTCAATGTTAAGTAAAAATGAATTTCTAATTTTTTTTCCTGTGTTGCCTGTTGCCTTTGTGTGTTCCACATGGCTTTCATGAACTACACTCTCGACCCAAATTCCCAAAACTAGGACCAGTAGTTGTAATTTATAGTGAAAAAAGAAATGTATCTCCAAAAGGAGATATGTGGATAGAGAAGGACCCAGCTGGATTGATGATGAAAAACCCACCTAGAGACCTTCCCAGGGCCAGTGAAGTACAAAACCCTTGAGACTACACAAGTTTATTTTGATTATTAAGGTTAGGGAACTGGTATTTAAGATCCAGTATGTCCCTGAATCTACAAAGCTCTCCCTCTACCCACTTCCTTCGCTCCTCTCATAAGGAAACCCTTCTGATCTTCTTAAGCCCTTCTTAGTAGCTCCCTGATCTTTCTAAACCCCAAAACCATCTGACTAACTTTCTAGACTAGGAATTCTAGATTTTTAATCAGCTAACCTTAATTGTCTCTAAAGGGGCTAGTGAGAATTGAGTACTTTCCCAAGCCTGGGATTGGCTTCTTAGGTTAAAAAACCCCAAATCTTAGATGTTTAGTTTACCTTAGACAAATTGCCACAGCCAAATTGTCCACTGTGCTGCAGGGAAACCCAAATCTCCTCCTAGCCCATCCCCTGCAAGTTTCTCCATGAAACTATTCAGGTTATGGGAGCTGATGGAGCAGCTGTTCCCGCTTCCAACCCAGAGACAAGGGAGTTAATCTCAGTTAACTATCAAAAACCTCCTCTACAATGCCTTCTCCTTGTAGAATCTTTTCCCAGAGTCTGTGGCTAAATTTTCCTCTCTCCCTCTTAGAGACAACTTCTGCATTTTCTTATCCCTTATCCCTCTATCTTTCAATAGGAATGAGGATTTTGCCTTCATACAGATAAAACAAATATCAAACAAATTACAACTAAAATGAAATGTGTTTCATCTTAGGTTATATGTTGGGAAAATATTGAGTTCTCTGTCATAAATGGCTTCAACTATAAGTCTATAAGTTGCTTTTCAGGGATATTGTAGAGATTTCAAATGGTTTGAATGAAAACCATTAATAAATTAGAGTAGAAAGAAACATTAGCGATAATCTATTCCAACCATATCATTTCATGGGCAATGAAAATGAGTTTTAAAAAAATAAGAAATGAATCAATCAATGAAAAACATGTATCACATGGACAAAAGTTGCACTCTTTGTGGTGGCAAAAAATTGGAAAAAGGATGGACAACCCATTGTGCAGAAAAGAATAATAAATTGGAGCAATTTCATGTGAATTGGAAAGACCTCCAGGAATTGATGCAGAATGAAATGAGCAGAACCATTGTACACCAAGACTGATACACTATGGCACAATCAAACATAATGGACTTCTCTACTAGCAACAATGCAATGATCCAGGACAATCCAGAACCTGTGAGAAAGAATGTTATGCATATCCAGAGAAAGAACAGTGGGAGTAAAAACGCAGAAAAAAAAACAAAAAACATTTACTCGATCATATGGTTTGATGGGGATATGATTGGGGATGTAGACTCTTAAGTTATCACTATTGCAAATATTGATAATATGGAAATAAGTTTTGAACAATGTTACATGTAAAACCTAGTGGAATTGCTCATTGGCTATGGGAGAGGGGAGGGGGGAAAGGAAAGAAAGAATATGAATCATGTAAGCATGAAAGAACATTCTAAATTAATTAATAAAATTAAAAAAAAAAGAAAAACATGTATCATCTTCTGTGCTGGCTACTATGCCAAAAGCTAGAAAGAAAAATAGAAACAAAAAATGGAGAGTGGCAATATCAGGAAGATGGCAAAGAAGTGACTGAGATTGGTTGATGGGTTGAATGTGAAATAATTGTATCAGTATTGCATAGTCCCAGAACCAAGATTTAAAAACAGTACTCATGAATACAAATGCAGTGTATTTTCTCTTGGGAGTTTTAATTAGATCATATTGATGTGATCTTTTCCATCTCCACAATTGTGATTCTATAACTCATTGCTAATTTGAATTTATTTTAAACATTAATTCTGTGAACATAACTATAATTACATAATAGATCTCTTTAATGGTGTACTTCCATGCATTAAAAATTAGTGTATTTTGTGAGTATTCAGATGTTGGGGGTTGGGGTTGATATTTTGATCAGGTTTGCATAAGTCATGTTTATATCTATAATTCAATGGGATAAGGAATCACAGAGAATAGCAATATAACTATCAAATTTGAGAATTTGACGAGCCAGGATAATGTCTTTTCATCAAACAAAGGGGATTAACTCACACAATATGGGGAAAGTTGAAGATCAAAATCAGAATTCATCTAGAAGCAGTCTGTGCCAGTGGCTGAGAAATTAGGACAGACAACTTCACCAAGTTGCTTTAGGATTCTAGTTCAACCCTTTCATAACAAAGAATACAGTGATCCCTCACCTATCACTGGAATTATGTTCCAGAGACCCCTGTGAAAATCCATGAAAGTAGCAAGAGAGCAAACAGAACGATGCTATAGTCATTGTGCCAATCAGCACCCACGATACAGAAAATAGTACAGTAATTTGTTGCCTTTCATTCCATCTATGTACAATCTCATTTTTGGCAAATTCACAAAAGCAGTAGTGGTGTACTGCATTTCCATTGTTACAGTATGGTATTCATCTGCAAAATCCCGTGATATAGCAAAAACTCCGTGATGCAGATCATATATATATTTCAAAACCCATGATACAGTAAAGCCACAATATTCCCCTTCTGGAGTAGGCAAAAAATGATTTTGATTATACATGTGAAGTCATGCAAAAAGTACTTCTAATTAGTTATATTTTAAAAGAAAAAGCAAATAAAATAATAAAATTAATGAAGAGTTTTTAAAAAGAATGTTTTTATCTGCATTCAGATTTGAACATTTCTCTCTCTGGAAATGGATAGAGTTTTTCAGATCATTATCTTGATTAGAATAGCTGGATCTTTCAATTAATTATCTTAACAATATCGTTGTTACTTTGTTTAATTTTTTCCTAGCTCTGCTCCTTATCCTTTGTATGAGTGCAAATAAGTCTTCCCAAGATTTTGTGAAGCCATCCTGCATGTCATTTCTTATAGCACAATAGTAGACCAAAACTAGCCATTCCCTAACTGGTGAATATTCCCTCAGTTCCCAGTACTTAGACACCACAAAAGAAATGCTAAAACTGTTTTTGTATAAGTAGTGTTTTTTTTCTCTTTCCTTTGATCTATATGGATGACAGATCTAGGATTGATATTGTTTTGGCTATCTACAGTTTTATAATTCTGTTCTCCCAAATGGATGGACTAGATCAGATTTTTGACAATAATAGGTCATTAATATCCGAACTTTCCCAGATATTCTCATTCATTACATGTATTCATTTTCTGTCATTTTAGCCAATATGACAGGTATGAGGTGATATCTCAGTTTTTTTTAATTTATATTTTTTTAATTAGCATTGATTTCAAGCATTTTTATTTCTTCTAAAAATTACTTGATAATAACATTTTACCATTTATCAACTGAGCAATGGCTCTTTTTTCATAATTCTTTATATATTTAAGAAATGAGAACATTATCAGAGAAATTTACTATAGTTCTCCCTTCACCCCCAACCAAGTTTCCTATTTCCCTTTTAATTTTGGTTGTATAATTTTGCTTTCACAAAAATCTTTTTAATTTCACATGAGCAAAATTACCAATTTACTTCCCAGAATCTTTTCTATCTTTTGTTTGGTCACAAACTCATCTCTTATTCATAGATCTGGCAGGTATATTTCCCCCTGCTTTCTTACTGTACTGAGGGGTATTATGTAATGAGGGAGAATTACTATCCAGATTCAAGAAATTTATTTGAAGTATGGTCATTAGTGTTTTGAAAACTAGATGTGTATATATGTGTATACATACACATATAAGTATGTTCGTATAACATCTAAATAGAAATGTATATTTCTACATATACACATATTCACACAACTACTGACACATTTACAAATTCACATATATACAGTTGTGTACATGAATACAAGCAATATATAGTGGTACATATACACCATGGCCCCAAAGTCTTAGGAAATTTTTAAGTTCAACAAATTTAAGTGTATATATATGCATATGGTTCTAATATACACACACATACCCCATTTTATTGATAATTATATGTTATTTCTGTAATAGACATATATATACATAAAGATACAATTTTTATTTCATCATACCATTTATCTGTAAGCATATATTTTTGTATGGGTTTAGTGTCTCAATTTCACTATTTTTAATGTGTTAGGAAGATTAATTTATAAATCATGGAAAGAAGAATAATCTATTAAAATTTCTCAACCATGATTACTATCAAATAATAGAATTTATGGCACCTACGTTTTTTAAAGGCATTTCAGGGGTTCCATTTTTTCATGTAAAACTATTTTGTATGCCACTGGATTCTTGTTAGGTAATGAATGTGCTTTAATTACATTTAAAATACTAGGCTTTATATATAAGATACCTCTTCTCATCTTGAAAACAAAAGCAATCAGCAATATGTAATAGGGGGTTCTTTAGTGTTGGCTTGCTGTCACCTTTTCACTGCAATGGACTAGAGATTATACCTCTGACAGATTAAATACCTGATGTGCCAAGTAGTTGGCAAGTATTCTTCTCTATTTGAGGTTTACTCTCCTTCATAGTTCCTTAGTAAATAACCATTTAGATGAAGAGGAATTTCTTGGGAAAAGAAAGTAGGAAATAGTTATTTAACCAGAAAAAAATTGCATATAAAATTAAACTTCCTTAATTTATAAAATTCATGGGTAATCCAAGTCAACTTTCATGTAACTCATTCCTCCTTTAAAGCAGGAAAGATTGTTAAAGGAAGTCAGACATTAAGCACTTAATCCCAGTTATTTTTTCCTGAACATAACAGCCTGAACAATGCTCCACCAGTAGATAGGGGGAATTGTAGTCTTCTCCTAATTATGAACTCCCAAGTTTTATATCTGAGTGAATATTCTATTAGCACAGCAATTTTTCTGGGGCAAAATGTCAATGTAAAAATGCATATAGAGGGCCCGAGTCAAGATGGCAGCCTACCAGCAACAAAAGCCAAAAGTTCTCTGACTATCTTCCATACCAAGCTTTAAAAAGCATTTCATAATGACAGGAATCCAAACCCTAAAACAAAGCAGAGTCATGGGGTTCTCCAGCTGAATACAACTTGAAAGATAGGCAGAAAGAAATAATTTTAGAGGGATAATGGGAAAACCAGAAGCAAAACTGCACACAGGGGAGTGCAGGCCAACCAACCCCACTTTAAGCTCTATGATGGGGCATACACTAACTTCAGGATTGCAGGTTGGGGCTTCACCAGCAAAAGAACACCTCAGATCTACCCCTTGAAGTTCCAAGCATTGGCAAGGATCAAAAGTCCATCTGGCAAGCAATCTCAAGCCTCAATGGTTGGCTGTACTGAAGACTTACCCCAAGGCAAACTACGTCATTCTGCATAATCATGTAAACCAACAGAAGGGACAGAATGGGGGAGCAAATTACAGAATTCCAAAAAAAAAACCTAAAAGGCGTGGGTAAAAGAGTAAACAACAGAAAAAGAACATATGCTTGAAAACTTCTATGAAAAAAAAGAGTAAAGAGCAGAACCAACAAAGGATGATGGGACCCAAACAACTACAAGAAAAACTTTGAGAAACATCGAAATTGGTCTCAGCTTCCCAAAAAACTCAAAAATGAATTGAAAAATAAATAAGACAGGTTAAAGAAAAATGGGGAAAAGAAAAAAAAGAGCTTAAAAAAGCAAAATTGATTAACTGGAAAAAGAGGCAAAAAGCCAGAGTAGAAAAGAGGGCCTTAAAAAGAAGAATGGACCAAATGGAAAGGGAGGATTAAAAGATCATGGAAGAAATTCAGTCTTTAAAAATTAGAATTGGGCAAAGAGAGCTAATGACTTCACAAGACATCAAGAAACAATAAAACAAAATCAAAAGAATGAAAAAATAAAAGAAAATATAAAATATCTCATTGAAAAAATAACTGACCTAGAAAATAGATAAAGGAGAGATAATATAAGAATTATTGGCTTACCTGAAAGTCATAAACAAAATAAAGCCTAAACATTATATTATAAGAAATTATCCAAGAAAACTGCCCTGATATTCTTGAACAACAAGTTAAAAGAGACATTGAAAGAATACACAGATCACCTCCTAAAATAAATCTCCAAATAACTCCCTAAAATATAATAGTCAAATTCAAGTTCTCTCAGGCAAAGAAGAAAATACTGTAAGCAGGCAGAAAGAAACAATTCATATATTATGGCTCCCCAGTCAGGATTGCACATAATCTGGCAGCTTCTACATTGAAGGAATAGAAGGCTTGAAATATGATATTCTAGAAGGCAAGAGTTTACAACCAAGAATCACCTACAAATCAAAGGTGTTAATATTCTTTCAGGGGAAAGTATGGTCATTTATTTAAAAAGAAGATTTTTCAGCATTCCTGAAGAAACGTCTAGATTTAAACAGAAATTTGGTGTCCAATTGCAAAATTAAAGAGAAGCCTAAAAAGGTTAAATAAGAAAGAGAAAAAATTAAGGGCTTCAGTAAGGTCAAATTGTTTATATTCTAATGTGGAAGTATACCTTTAACTCTTAAAATAATTATCATTATCATAGTAGTTAGAAGAAGTACACATAGAGGTATGACAATAAGCTGTTTAGGAAGTTATGTCAAAAAAAACTAGGGGTGAAAAAGGGGATTGTACTATGATAAATGGGAACAGAAAAGTAAAATGAGGTAAATTATATCACATAAGGAGGCATGGAGGGGAGAAGATACTATAACAATGGAGCAGACAATGAGGGAGGTGAGGGGGTAAAACTTAAACCTTACTTTCATTGGAATTAGCTCAGAGACAGAAGAATAGCTAGATTCATTAGGGGATAGAATCCTATTTTACCCAATAGAGAAATAGAAGGGAAATGAGAAATAAGGTGGTGGAGAAGGGAGTAATATAAGGGAAAGACAAATTGGGTTGGGTGATTATAAGATCCTTTAGAGAACTATGAGAGAAATAAGAATGGAAGTGGAAAAGGGAGTAATATAAGGGAGTGGAAAAGGGGAAGTGATTAAAAGCAAATCACTGGAGAGAAGGATGAACTTCCTGGTTAAGATGGCAGCAGAGAAAAAGCACCTGCTTAACCTCTCCTAGCCGAAACATATAGGACTCCTCAGGAAGACAAAAAAAAAAAACAAATCCAGAGGAGCAAAGGGACCCCACAACAGGGCACAGCATTGGAGGTACATGGAATCAGGACATTTCCATGCTATAAAGGGGTGAAACAGCTCTCACTAAAACATAAGCTGAGCAACCCCCTACCACACCCCACACCACCTACACAGCCAAAGCCAGTGCACAAGAATGAGAGAAAGTTTGGGGCACCTATTAAGTCCTTGGCAGCTACCTGGGGTCACCAGGGCCTGTTCCTGAGAGCAGCAAGCCTTAAGACCCCAAAAGGCTAAAGAAAGCATGGACTTTGAACACAGGCCCTGAGAGCAGGTAAGAATGCAGGCAAGGATGCAAGCCCAGACACGAATCCTGAGCACAGGCAAGGACTCAGATCTTGAGCGCAGGTGAGGAACTTGACTGGGGACCCAATGCAGAGGGATGCACAACTGTGGTAGCAGCTCCCTGAGACTGTTAATGGAGCCTCAGGAAGAAGAACAAGCAAGGGGACCACCAGGAGGCTTGACCTAAGAAGAACTAGACCTGAGACCTCAGGAGCCTAAAGAGCACAGACAGACCCCGAGTGTGAGGATAAACCTGAGAAGGCGCAGGGCTAACAATGGCAAGCCAGAGACAGGAACCCCAAAAGAGAAAGATCATTAAGAAGAAATCTGTAACACTCGACAACTTTTACACAGATAAAATCCAGACAACAGAACAAACAGCAGAGGAGAACAAACAAGTAATTATATCTAAACCTTCCCAAAATAATGAAAACTGGTCACAAGCTATTGAAGAGTTCAAATCTGAGATGATGGGAAAGATGGAAGAGATCTGGCAAGAAAATAACAGATTAAAAGGCAGAATTTTGCAATTGGAAAGTGAGGCTCAGAAATCAAATGAACTGATAAGCAAACTGAACACCAGAAATGACCAGAGCGAAAAAGAAAACAAGTCCCTAAAGGCTAGAATTGAGCAATTAGAAGCTAATGATCTCTCAAGAGGGCAAGAACAAATAAAAGTAAGTCAAAAGACTGATACAATAGAAGGAAACATGAAATATCTCAATGAGAATGTGACAGACCAAGAAAACCGGTATTGAAGAGACAATCTCAGAATCATTGGTCTTCCTGAAAAAGCAGAAATTAATAGAAATTTGGACTCCATACTAAAACAAATTATTCAGCAAAATTGCCCTGAAGTTCTACAACAAGAGGGCAATATAGACATTGAAAGGATCCATAGATCACCCTCTACACTAGACCCAGAAAAGAAAATGCCCAGGAATATAATAGTCAAATTCAAGAGCTTCCAACTAAAAGAAAAAAATCTTACAAGAAGCCAGAAAAAGACAATACAGATACCAAGGAGCACCAATCAGGATCACACAAGATCTGGCAGCCTCTATGCTAAAAGACCGCAAGGCTTGGAATATGGTATTCAGAAAGGCAAGAGAACTGGGTCTTCAACCACAGATCACCTACCCTTTTAAACTAACTATATACTTCCAGGGGAAAGTTTGGGCATTCAATAAGATAGAGGATTTCCAAGTATTTGCATAGAAAAGTCCAGGACTAAATGGAAAGTTTGATATCCAACTACAAAAATCAAGAGAAAAATGAAAAGGTAAGTAAGAAACAGAGGGGAAAGACAGAAAACTCATATTTTTTTAAATTTGCCGCTTTAAGGGCTCCAATAAGATATAATTATCTGTATTCCCATGTGGAGAAATGTTATGTATAATTCTCTGTAATGAACTCTATTCACAATTATAGTAATCAGAAGAATAATTTGAAGGGAGATATTGGAATACTAAATGGTCTAAGATGATATGAGGGGTGGGAAAGAGGGGGGGAATAGTAGGGGACACAAAGAGAACTTTGAATGAATAAGAAAAAATAGGATATTCTATTACACACAAAGAGGACATGGGAAGAGGAGGGGATGAATACTATTATAAGAAGGAGAGGAAGAGAGCATTAAGAGGTAATAGTTAAACCTTAGTCTCAGTGTAACTAACCCTGAGAGGGAAGAGTAGCTTTATCCATTGAGATATAAAACTCTATCTAACCCTACTCAGAAAGTCAGAAGGGATAAACCAAGGGGAGCAGAGGAGTGGGGAGGTCAAAAAAGAGGAGGAGAGAAGAAGGGGGAGGGAACTCATTAGGCCTTAAAAATGAAAAGAGTGGGATAATAAGGGAGAGGGTAGAAAGGGAAGTAAATCAAGGGAGGAGACAAGCTTTACTAGTTTAAAGCAAATCACTGTTTTAAAAAGGAAATAGTATAAGAAGAAGAGGTAGAACTAGGAGAGGATACAAAAATGTTGGGGAATACACAACTGATAATTATAACTCTAAATGTGAATGGGATGAACTTGCCCATAAACAGGAAGCAAATAGCAGAGTGGATTAGAAACCAAAACCCTACCATATGTTGTCTAAGATAAACACATATGAGGAGGGTGAACATACACAGATTTAAGGTAAAAGGCTTGAGTAAAATCATTTGGGCCTCAAATGAGATGAAGAAGGCAGGAGTGGCAATTCTAATTTCTGACAAAGCCAAAGTAAAAATAGATATGATTAAAAAAGACAGGGAAGGTCAATACATCCTGATTAAAGGAAGTATAAACAATGAGGAAATAATACTGCTCAATATATATGCACCACGTGGTATAGCATCCAAATTCACAAAGGAGAAACTGGCAGATCTCAAGAAGGAAATAGATAGTAAACCCATACTAGTGGGAGATCTAAATATCCCTCTTTCAGATCTAGAGAAATCAAACCAAAAAATAAATAAGAAAGAGGTAAGAGAGACAAAGGAAAATTAGATTTAATAGATATGTGGAGAAAAATAAATTGGAACAACAAAGAATACACCTTCTTTTCCGCTGCACATGGTACATTTACAAAGATTGACCATGTAATAGGGCATAGAAACACTGCAAACAAATGCAAAAGAGCAGAAATGATAAATATAACCTTCTCAGATCATAATGCAATAAAATAATAATTAGGAAGTTCCCCTGGACAGGCAAATCAAAAACTAAATGGAAAATAAATGATATAATTCTCCAAAAGCAGCTAATCAAAGAAGAAATCAAAGAAACAATCAACAATTTCATTGAAGAGAATGACAATGATGAGACATCCTACCAAACTCTGTGGGATGCAGCCAAGGCAGTAGTCAGGGGAAAATTTATATACTGGAGTGCATATATAAACAAATTAGTGAGGGCAGAGATTAATGAATTGGGCATGGAACTTAAAAAATTTGAAAGCAAGCAAATTAAAAATCCCCAGATGTAAACTAAATTAGAAATACTAAAAATTAAGGGAGAAATGAATAAATCAAAAGTGAAAGAACTATTGAATTAATAAATAAGACTAGAAGCTGGTCTTTTGAAAAAACAGATAAAATAGACAAAGTACTGGTCAATCTAATAAAAAAAGGAAAGAAGAAAACCAAATTGACAGTATCAAACATGAAAAGAGAGACCTCACCTCTAATGAAGTGGAAATTAAGGCAATCATTAAAAACTATTTTACCCAATTATATGGCAATAAATATAGCAATCTAGGAGATATGGATGAATATATACCAAAATACAATTTGCCTTGATTAACAGCAGAAGAGATAGAATACCTAAATAATCCGAATATCAGAAAAAGAAATTGAACAAGCCATCAAAGAACTCCCTAAGAAAAAATCTCCAGGGCCTGATGGATTCACAAGTGAATTCTATCAGACATTCAAAGAGCAACTAATCCCAATACTATACAAATTATTTGATATAATAAGCAAAGACAGAGTCCTACCAAATTCCTTTAATGACAGAAATATGGTACAGATTCCAAAGCCAGGTAGACCAAAAACAGAGAAAGAAAACTACAGACCAATATCCCTAATGAACATAGATGCAAATTTTTTTAATGAATTATTAGCAAAGAGACTCCAACAAGTGATTAAGAAGATCATCCACCATGATCAGGTGGGATTTATACCAGGAATGCAAGGATGCTTCAACATTAGGAAAACCATCCACATAATTGACCATATCAACAGTCTAACTAACAAAAATCACATGATTATCTCAATAGATGCTGAAAAATCCTTTGACAAAATACAGCACCCATTCCTATTGAAAACCCTGGAAAGTATAGGAATAGAAGGACCTTTCCTAAAAATAATGAACAGTATATACCTAAAACCATCAAAAAGCATCATATGCAATGGGGATAAATTAGAAGCCTTTCCAATCAGATCAGGTGTGAAAAAAGGATGTCCATTATCACCTCTATTACTTAACATTATACTAGAAACAGTAGCAGTAGCAATTAGAGAAGAAAAAGCAATTGAAGGTATCAAAATAGGCAATGAGGAGACTAAGCTATCACTCTTTACAGATGATATGATGGTCTACTTAATAAATCCTAGAAAATCAACTAAGAAGCTTATAGAAATAATCAACAACTTTAGCAAAGTTGCAGTATACAAAATAAATGCACATAAATCAACATTTCTATATATTTCCAGCACATCACAACAGCAAGAGGCAGAAAGAGAAACACCATTTAAAATCACCCTAGACAATATAAAATACTTAGGAATCTATCTACCAAAATATGAACACAGGTACAAAACACTTTCCAAACAATTAAAACTAGATCTATACAATTGGAAAAATATTGATTGCTCATGGGTAGGATGAGCTAATATAATAAAAATGACCATTTTACCCAAATTAATTTACCAGTTTAGTGCCATACCTATCAAACTACCAAAATACTTTTTTACTGAATTAGGAAAAACTATAACAAACTTCATATGGAATAACAAAAGATCAAGAATATCAAGGGAAATAATGAAAATATGTGAAGGAAGGGGGCGTAGCAGTACTAGATATTAAACTGTACTATAATGCAGCAGTTATCAAAACAATATGGTACTGGCTAAGAGACAGAAGGGAGGGTCAGTGGAATAGACTTGGGGTAAGTGACATCAGCAAGACAGTGTATGTTAAACCCAAAGAGCCCAACTTTTGGGAAAAAATCCACTATTTTTCAAAAACTGCTAGGAAATTTGGAAAACAATATGGGAGAGTTTAGGTTTAGATCAACATCTCATACTCTACACCAAGATAAATTCAGAATTGGTGAATGACTTGAATATATAGAGGGAAACTATAAATAACTTAAGTAAACATAGAAGAGTTTTACTTGTCAGATCTCTGGGAAAGGAAAGATTTTAAAACCAAGCAAGAGTTAGAAAAAATTACAAAATATAAAATAAATAATTTTTATTACATTAAATTAAAAAGTTATTGTACAAACAAAAACAAAGCAACCAAAATCAGAAAGGAAACAACAAACTAGGGAAAATATTTATAACAAAAAATTCTGACAAAGTCTGATTACTCAAATATACAAGGAGGTTACCAATTGTATAAAAAATCAAGCCATTCCCCAATTGATAAATGGGTAAGAGACATGAATGGGCAATTCTCAGGTAAAGAAATCAAAACTATCAATAAGCACATGAGAAAGTGTTCTAAATCTCTAATAATTAGAGAAATGCAAATCAAAACAACTCTGAGGTATTACCTCATACCTAGCAGATTAGCTAAAATGAAAGAAGGGGAGAGTAATGAATCCTGGAGGGGATATGGCAAAACTGGGACATTAATGCATTGCTGGTAGAGTTGTGAACTGATCCAACCATTCTGGATGGCAATTTGGAACTAGCCTCAACGGTCTATAAAAGAATGCCTTCCTTTTGATCTAGCCATACCATTGTTGGGTTTGTACCCCAAAGAGATCATAGATAAACAGACTTATATGAAAATATTTATAGCCGTGCTTTTTGTGCTGGCAAAAACCTGGAAAAGGAGGCTGATGCCCTTCAATTTGGGAATAGCTGAACAAATTGTGGTATATGCTAGTGTTGGAATACTATTTTGCTCAAAGGAATAATAAACTGGAGGAATTCCATGTGAACTGGAAAGACCTCCAGGAATTGATGCAGAGTGAAAGGAGCAGAGCCAGAAGAACATTGTACACAGAGACTGATATACTGTGTTAAAGTCGAATGTAATGTACTTCTCTACTAGCAGCAATGCAATGACCCAGGACAATTCTGAGTGACTTATGGAAAAGAACACTACCCACATTCAGAGGAAGAACTACTATTGAGCTCAAAGGAATAATAAACTGGATTAATTTCATGTGAATTGGAAAGGCCTCCAGGAATTGATGCAGAGCAAAAGGAGCATAGCCAGAAGAACATTGTACACAGAGACTGATATACTGTGGTAAAATCAAATGTAATGGACCTCTGTACCAGCAGCAATGCAATGACCCAGGACAATTCTAAAGGACTTATGGAAAACAATGCTACCCATATTCAGAGGAAGAACTACAGGAGTGGAAACAGAAGAAAAACAACTGCTTGAACACATGAGTTGAGGCGGACATGATTGGCGATGTAGACTCGAAACTACCACACCAATGCAACTATCAACCATTTGGAAATAGGTCTTGTTCTATGACACATGTTAAAACCAGTTGAAATACACATAAGCCATGAGGGTTGGGGGAGAATAGGGTGGGTGAAGGGGAAAGTTAGAGCATGAATTATGTAACCATGTTACCTTTTCTTAAAAATAAATATTAATAAATGTTTTTTAAGAAAAGGAAATCACTGAAGTTGGGGGGAATAGTAAAACAAGTAAGGTCAGGATTAAAGCAGGAAATCAAAATGGAGGGGAATACAGATATGGTAATAAGAACTATGAATGTAAATGGGATGAACATACTGATAAAACCAAAGTGTATAGCAGAATGAATTGAAAATAAAGAAGAGAATTCAATCATCAGTATCAAAAATGAAAAGGGTATTTTCACTTCTCATGAGGAGGAAATTATTTCAAATATTAGGAGCTATTTTATCCAATCATATGACAGAAAATCTCACAATATAGGTACAATGGATGAATATTTCCAAAAATATAAATTCCCTAGATTAACAAAAGAAGAACTAGATACTTAAGTAATCCTATATCTGAAAAAGAAATTGAACAATCAATCAAAGAATTCCCCGGGAAAATAATCCACAGAGACAGATAGATTCACAAGTGCATTCTATCAAACATTTAAAGAAAAATTAATCCCAATACTATAGTAACTATTTGACAAATAAGCAAAGAAGGAAATTTACCAAATTTTTTATGACACAAATATTGTACTGATTCCAAAACCAGGACAACCAAAAATAAGGGAAAAAAATCATAGACTAAGCTCCTTAATGAACATTGATGCAAAATTCTTCAATAAAATGCTAACAGAGACTACATCAATATATCACAAGGATTATTCTTTATGACCAGGTGAGATTTATACCAAGAATTTAAGGCTGGTATAATATTAGGAAACCCATCCACATATTTGACCATATTGTTAATCATACAAACAGAAATCACATGGTTATCTCATTAGAAACAGAAAAAGTCTTTGACAAAATACAATATCCATTACTATTTTAAACACTAGAAAAGGTAGGAATAAAAGAGCCTTAAATCAAATAATAAGTAATATGTTTTTAAAACCATCAGGAAGTATCATCTGCAATGGGATAATTTAGAAGCCTTTGCAATAAGATCAAGAATGAAGCAAAGATGCCCATCATCACCACTATTATTTAATATTGTACTAGAAATGTTAGTGGTAGCAATTAGAAAAGAAAAAGAAATTGAAGGCATTAAAGTTGGCAAAGAGAAAACTAAACTATCACTTTGCAGATAATATTGGATAAATGATATTAGATATTAGATTAGATGATATTAGATTGAGGATCCTAGACTAAAAAGCTAATAGAAATAATTAATAACCAACAAAGTTACAGGATACAAAGTAAACCAACATAAATCATCAGCTTTTCCATATATTTCCAACAAAAATCAGCATCAAGAGTTAGAAGGAGAAATTCCATTTAAAATCACTCTAGATTACATAAAATATTTGGGAATCTATCTGCCAATATGAATAGAGGAATTATATGAACACAATTACAAAACATTTCACACAAATTAAACAAGATCTAAACAATTGGAAAAACATCAATTGCTAATGGGTAGGATGAGCTAATATAGTAAAATGACAATCCTACCTCTGTTAATTTAATTATTTAGTGCCATATCTATCAAATTACCAAAATTCTTTTCATAGAACTAGAAAAAATAATAACAAAATTCATCAAGATGAAAAAATATTAAGAATATTAGGAGAAATAATGAAAAAAACAATTAATGAATGGCAGCCTAGAAGTGTCAGATCTAGTTTAATATCTGGTACTTCTAGGCTGCCATTCATCAATTGCTTTGATGAACATTGCTTTATAGTTAAGTATAGTTTAGTTTAGTATAAAGTTTTATAGTATAAACTTTATAGTTTAGTACTACAGAGCAATGTTCATTAAAGCCATTTGGGAGATCAATACAACAGACTAGATGTAAATTACCTCAGTGATCTAATGTTTCATAAATCCAAAGATCCAAGCTTTTAGAATAAGAACTCACTATTTGATGTAAACTACTGGGAAAATTGGAAAACAGTATGGCAAAAATTAGGTTTAGATCAGCATTTCACACCATATACCAAAATAAGTTCTAAAAGGGTATATGACTGAAATATAAAGAATGATATTATAAGCAAATTAGGTGAAAATAGATTAGTTTACCTTTCAGATGTATAGAGAAGAAATGAATTTAAGACCAAAGAAGACATAGAGGACATTACAAGATATAAAATTAATAATTTTGATTATATTAAATTTTAAAAGGTTTTTGTACAAACAAACCAATGTAATCAAGATTAGAAGGGATGCAACAAACTGGGGGGAAGTTATAACATATTTCTCTAATAAAGGTCTATTTCTAAAATATATAAAGAACTAAGTCAAATTTTTAAGAAACCAATGTATTTTCCAGTTGATGAAGGGGCAAGCGATAGGTAGTTTCCTGAAGAAGATATCAAAACTATCAATAATCATATGAAAAAATGTTCTAAGTCCCTCCTGATTAGCAAAATGCAAATCAAAGAAATTCTGAGGTACCATATTATTACTAAAAGTTTGGCCTGGGGTAGCTGGGCGACTCAGTGTATTAAGAGCCAGATCTAAAGACAGGTGGTCCTGGGTTCAAATCTAGCCTCAGACACTTCCTACATGTGTGACTCTGGGCAAGTCACTTAATCCCCATTACCTAGCTCTTACCACTCTTTTGCCTTGGAACTGTTATATTAGGGTCCTGGTGATATGAGGAGCTGAAGCTGAGTGTGTGTGGGTTATACCTGAGTGTAACACTTAAATTGTGATAGTGAAACACAAAGGTCCCCACAAATGTTTGTAGTGAATCCGCTAAACTCAGCTTCAGAATAATAGTGTTCCAGACTGGCCAACTAAAATGAAGAATCTGTGGTTGGAATTGTACAGACATTTCTAACTGAACAGCTTGGCCCAGTAAGGATAACGAAAGAGTTTGGCTGCGGATTATATCTTCTTTGATTGATATTACTCTCCTTTCCCTCAAATGTCCCAAGGATATACTCACTAAACCTTAAAATAAAGCTAACACAATTTTAGGTAAGTTTCAAAGATTTAATGCTACTAGGCTTAGGAGGAGAGCATGGTATTAATTGAGGAAGGAGAGAAACAGGAGATTCCTAATCTAAAATAATGTTGAAATATGGTACTTGAAGAGGAAGTGATCAGGTTTGTCGATTATCAATTGCTGGCAGCCAACTACCAACCTGGCAGGGACAGACAGAGTTCAACCAAAATCAGGATGTTTAGCTGAGGAATGCTGTTGCTAGTTCTTGGAGTATGAATCAGGAACAGGTTGTTTGGTATTGCAGTGATTCCCAAAGTAGGTGCTACTACCCCCTGGTGGGTGCTGCAGCGATCCAGGGGAGTGGTGATGGCCACAGGTATATTTATCTTTCCTATTAATTACTATTAAAATTTAAAAATATTAATTTCCAGGGGGCTAAGTAATATTTTTTCTGGAAAGGGTGTGGTAAGCCAAAAAAGTTTGGGAACCACTGGAAGGTATCACAGGATCTGAGAATATAAATTGGTTGGTGCAGTTTGCTGGTAATTCAAGTTGACCTATGCCCTACCCTCACCACCTCAACCTCCCACTCCCCAATATCTCTCATGGAGACCCCGTCTCAGTTCAAATCCCTTCTTATATACCTGAGCTTCTAACTGTCTTGGCACCTGGCACCTCCTGCCAGTCTCAGCTCATTCCATGTTCTAAATCAGTGATGGGCAAAATTTTTTTAAAAAGGGGGCCAAAGGAAAGGAAATGCTTATCTATCAGTCTGTTTCTAAGGCAACTCTTTCAAAGTTTCATTGTTTTGTATCCTACTCATTGTATTCGTCAGATTAGGAATAATGTCAGCTGCCGGATGAAACATTTCAGGGGGCTGCATCTGGTCCATGGGCCATAGTTTGCCCATCACTGTTCTAAACAGACAGAATCAATACATAGTATTGATTCTAAAATAGAAGATAAGGATTTTATTTTTTTTAATTGGCAAATATGACAGCAAAGGAAAACTAATAATTGTTGGAGGGTATGTGACAAAATTGGGACACTAATGTATTACTGGTGCATTTGTGAGATGATTCAACCATTCTGGAAGGCAATTTGGAATTTTCCCAAATGGCTTTAAAAGAATGCATACCTTCTGATCCAGCAATAACACTATTAGTTCTGTATTCCAAAGAGATTTTTAAAAATGAGGGTTTTTTGTACAAAAATATTGATAGCTATGATTTTTATGGTGGCAAAAAATTAGAATCTGATGGAATGTCCCTTGATTGGCTAATGGCTGAACAAATTATGGTATATGATGGTGATGGGATACTATCATGCTATCAGGAATGATGAACCAGATGATTCCTTTGAGAGCTAGAATGACCTGATGCAGAGTAAAATAAGCCGAAATAGGAGAACATTATAAATAGTAACTGGAAACATTGAATGATCAATTGATTGTGGCTTTGCTACTAACTGCAACACAATCACCCAGGACAATTCTGAGGGATTTATGACAATTAATGCTATCCACATCTAGAAAAAGAACTCTTGGAGTAGAAATGCAGAAGAAAACATATGATTTATCTCTTGTTCATTTGGGTATGTGATTTAGGGTTTTGATTTTATAATCAAAAATAAATAATATGGAAACAGGTTTTGAGTGATAATACATGTATAACCCAATGGAATTGCTTGTCAACTCTGGGAGGGGAAGGGGAAAGAGACAATATGAATCATATACCCTTGGAAAACTTATGTGTAAATTTGTTACTGGAATAAAATTAAGAAAAAAAATGTAAATGCTTATGAAATGCCTTCAATCCCCCTTAATAAGTAAGGGATGAATCATGCCTCCTTGTGTAGTACCTCCTTTATATACAATGTGATATTGTGATATTTCCAGACTACTTTCTGGTGCTAAACCATTAATTTTGTTATTGGTGGTGGTGGTGAATCAAGGTTACCCTAGCAGTAATAGAAGAAAATTAATTCTCACATTTAAACAACTCACAGAAAAAAATGCAGAAAAAAGATAATGGTTAGATAGCATTGCTGTGGAAAAGACTGAGGAGTCTTAGTGGTTAAAAGATCAAGATAAATCAACGTTTGTATTTTATATAAGGGCTATGAGAATTAAAGTCTTGGAACTAGAGAAGATTTTAGAAAACAAGGTGGTGTTTTTATGTCTTTTCATGGGTATGTAAACCTCATAAAAGAAGCTTTTTTGTTTGGTTGTTTTGTTTTTAAAATCACAAGATTTGTAGTTGAATGAAATATAAATTCAATCTTGTTCTCTAATTTTACAGATGAATAAATTAGGCTCATAAAACTAAAGTGGCTTGGCCAAGGTCAAAGTGTTGCCCAAGTTCACACAGGTGACTCCAACAAAACAACAATAAAACAATCAAAAGGAGTTGGATCAGAATAAAAATAAAATGAACAAGGGAAGATTATTGTTATCTGCCATCCTGGCTTTCATCTCTTTTTTTATTATATATGTCTCTCGGCATAAAATAAACAAACAAAAATCATAGCCATTACTCTTTTATTCCCCCTTACCCGGTGGGGGAGGGAGAAATATTGCTATATCTCACTATTCCTGCTTTTAGTTATTTATTAAATGTCAATTAGTTTGTTTCCTTTTCAGAAGAGTGCAATATAGAAATAGAATCTTAGGACTGGAATTAAAACTTTTAAAGTATGGAATTTCCTTTTTTATTTATATAACAATGAGGCAAAGCACCACAATCCTATGAAGTAGAATCTTTTGACATTTTTTTTATTCCTTTCATCATTAACATAGGCAAAGGAAATTGCAATAGCATAGATGCAATCTTTTCCTGTATCCTATCATCCTATAAGAAGGGATCTAGAGATTAAAGTGTTTCTATTACTATATGGGAATATATGTTACTTATCCATCTTGGTGCTGTCCCCCAAATGGCTTTTATTTTTACTAAATCAACCCACTTATATACTAAGTATCTATTTGACAAAGACATTTGATAGAATGCATCAGAAAAACTTGCTGTAATTTTTAAAAAATATTATTTCATTGCCTATGATACTTCTTAGCAAAATGTAGATTTCCTGATTATCTCTCTTATTTTGGCCTATTATTGCTTTGTCTGAGATCATAATTGCTATCCAAGGCTTTTATTTTTCCAGTCAAACTTTCTCAATTTATTTATTTTTATTTTATTTTTTAGAAAAAAAAATTTTTCCATGGTTACATGATTCATGTTCTTATTCTTTGCCCCTCTCCCCAAGTACTCCCTACCCCATAGCTGACACACTCATTTCCACCGGTTTCTTCATGTGTCATTGATCAACACTTGTTTCAATATTATTGATAGCTTTACTAGGGTGGTCGTTTAGTTCACTTCCCAAATCATGTTGGCATCAACCCATGTGTTCAAGCAGTTGTTTTTCTTCTATTTCCACTCCTGTAGTTTTTCCTCTGAATGTGGGTAGCATTCTTTTCCATAAATCCCTCAGAGTTGTCCTGGGTCATTGCATTGCTGCTAGTATAGCAGTCCATTACATTCGATTTTACCACGGTGTACCAGTCTCTGTGTACAATGTTATCCTGGCTCTGCTCCTTTCACTCTGCATCAATTGCTGGAGGTCATTCCAGTTCACATGGAATTCCTCCAGTTTATTATTCCTTTGAGCACAATAATATTCCATCACCAACAGATACCACAATTTGTTCAACCATTCCCCATTTGAAGGGCATACCCTCATTTTCCAGTTTTTTGCCACCACAAAGAACACAGCTATAAATGTTTTTGTACAAATCTTTTTATATATGATCTCTTGGGGTACAAATCCAGCAATGGTATGGCTGGATCAAAGGGCAGGAAATCTTTTAGCGCTATTTGGGCATAGTTCCAAATTGCCATCCAGAATGGTTGGATCAATTCACAACTCTACCAGAAGTGCATTAATGTCCCAATTTTTCTGTATCCCTTCCAACATTCATTACTCTCTCCTGCTGTCTATTCCCAGCCTTTTTCCCTATAGCTGAGGCATATTAGATTCTACTCCAGCCCTTTATTTTAATTCTATAAGTATCTTTCAGTTTCACTTCTGTCTCTTGCAAGCAACATATTATTGGACTGTGGTTTCTTATTCGTTCTTCTATCCAAAGTTCTATTTTATGGGAGAATTTATCCCATTCACTTTCACAGTTAAGATTACTAACTGTGTATTTCCCTTTATGCCATTATCTTCTGTTTCTTCTTCTCTTCTCTTCTTTCTTCCTTCTCTCTCTCATCAGTAATCTAAGTTATTGCTAGCCTCTGCCACCTGTTGTCCCCCATCCTCTACATTTCTCCTATTCCATTTTCACTTATCCCCTTCCCCTCATATTTCTCTACTGTGTAAGTAACATTTCAGTGCACAATTAGGTGTATATGTGTATATGTGTATATATACCACCTTCTTTGAATGAATTTCAATGAGAGGTTCAAATATTACCTTCCACCCCCTGAATTTTCCCTTGCATTATAAAATCCCTTCCTTGATTACCTCTTTTATTTCAGAAAAAATTCCTATTTTACTTTATCTTCCTCCTTTTCCCAGTGCAACTCTCTTCCTCCCTCTATTTTTTTTGGAAATCATTCCAATATAATTGACTGAAACACATTCCCTCTGTCTATGTAAAAACTGCTTTTAGTTGTGAATTGGTCCAACCATTCTGGAGGGCAATTTGGAACTATGTGCAAAGACTTTAAAAGAATGGCTACTCTTTGACCCAGCCATACCTCTGGTGGGTTTGTACCCCAAAGAGATCATAGGGGAAAAGACTTGTACAAGAATATTTATAGCCACACTCTTTGTGGTGGCAAAAATTGGGAAAATGAGGAGGTGTCCATCAATTGGAGCATGGCTGAATAAATTGTGGTATCAATGGTGATGGAATATTATTGAGCCAAAAGGAATAACGAACTGGATGAATTCCACGTGAACTGGAAAGATTTTCAAGAATTGATGCACAGTGAAAGGAGCAGAAGGAGGAGAACATTGTACAGAGAGACTGATACATTATGGCACAGTCAAATATGATAGGCTTTTCTACTAGCAATAATGCAATATCCCAGGACAATCCAGGGGAACTTATGAGAAAAAATGCTATCCACATCTTGAGGAAGATCTGTGGGAGTAGAAATGCAGAACAAAAACATATATCAATCACGTTGTTCAATGGGGATATTATTAGGATTTTGATGTTAAAAGATCACTCTACTACCAATATGAATGACATGGAAATAGGTTTTGAACAATGGTGCATGCATAACTCAGTGGAACTTCTTGTTGGCTCTGGGAAGGTGGAGGAAAGAGCAAGGAGGAGAAAGGAATCATGAATCATGTAACCATAGGAAAATATTCTAAATAAAAAAGGGGGGGAAGAAAAATTAAATGGTTTTTAAAGAAGGGTAAGAAAATTAAAAAAAAATATTTCAACTGTGTAAATAATGAAATTCTTAGGAGTTACATAAATCATTTTATAATACAGGAAATCAAATATTTTAAGTTTATTGAATCCCTCATGATTATTCTCTCATGTTTACCTTTTTATACTTTTTTAAATCTCCTTATGTGTAACACATTCTATTTAGTATTGATCTTTTCAGCAGGGCAGAGCTCTATTTAATTAAATATCCATTTTCCTTTGAAGTATGAATTTTTCTGGGTAGGTAATTCTTGGTTGTAATTCTGCATACTTTGCTTTTTGAGATATCATATTCTAAGTCCTTCTACTCTTTTTACATGGAAGCCACTATATCTTATATGATCCTGACTGTGGGTCCATGATATTTTTTAACGGTTACTTTCTGGCTTTTTGCAATATTTTCTCTTTGACCTGGATGCTCTGGATTTGATTATAATATTGCTAAGAGTTTACATTTTGGGTTCTCTTTTAGTAGGTGTTGAATAGATTCTTTCAATTCCTATTTTAACCTCTGGATCTTAAATACCAATGCAGTTTTCACTGATAATTTTTTAAACATTTATTAATATTTATTTTTTGAAAAGTTAACATGGTTACATAATTCATGCTCTTACTTTCTCCTTCACCCCCCAACTCCCCCTCCCCTCCATGGCTGATGTGTATTTCCACTGGTTTTAACATGTGTCATTGATTAAGGCTTATTTCCAAATTGTTGATAGTTGCATTGGTGTGGTAGTTTCGAGTCTACATCCCCAATCATGTCCGCCTCAACTCATGTGTTCAGGCAGCTGTTTTTCTTCTGTTTCCACCCCTGTAGTTCTTCTTTTGAATGTGGGTAGCATTATTTTCCATAAGTCCCTCAGAATTGTTCTGGGTTCACTGATAATTTTATGAAATATGATGTCTAGGCTTTTGTTTGATCAGGGATTTCAAGTTTTTCAATATTCTTAAATTATCTCCCCTCAAGCCACTTTCAAAGTCAGTTGATTTCCAATAAGGTATTTCTCGTTCTCTCCTATGTTTTTTTTTCCTTCTTTTTATTGTATTTTGTTTCTTTATGTCTTGTGGAATTGTTAGCTTCCCTTTGCCAAATTCTAGGGTTGAGGTTTCAAGTCTCAATTTCCCCAAAGACCAGGATCCACTGATCTCGAGCCTCAGGGACAAGTAAAGACCCAAGAACCTCTGTCAGGGCTACCAACTGCCCTCTCCTGTGTCCGCATGCCTCTCTGGGAACATTCTGACATCCAACTGATGTCCAACCTGTCAATCACTGAGTGAACTCCTGGCTCCCAGAGATTCAATATAACAACACACACACACACACACACACACACACACACACACACACACACACACACACACTATCTCTGGGTTGAGGTGTACAAAATCTGATGCTGTTACTGCTTTGTCCACTCTTGTCCTATGTGTAGACAGAATCGATCTGATCTCCACCATGGTGTTACAGACTTCTCCCATCTACTTCAAGTTTTCTTAGGTCAAAAAGTATTTCACCTCAACCTTTTGTCTCTCCTGTGCCAAAATTTGATTTAAGGCATTATTTAAAGGTATTTGAGGGGGAATATTGAGAGAGTTCAGCTTGACAGCTGTCGCTAATCTGCCAACTTGACTCTGCCAAAACTAAATGAGAGTAGTCTTGAAGATCCTTTCTAAAAAAGAGATATATTATTTGGGCTCTTTAAAATGAATTACTAGATCAAAAGACAAGTTACTATAACCAAGTTGAATTTAGAATTTACCTAAGTGCATTGCTTTTTTCTGCTTCTTACTTTCTGACATTGAGAAAGTTACTTCACCTTTTACATGCTGTCTCTTATTTTTCATTAGCAGACTCCTAGTTTTATCTACATTTATTTCTTCACAATATATTCACTTCCAAATCCTTTGTGATTTAGGTTCTCATTCCACCACTTGAATGTAACTGTTTTCTTATATGAATTCTTACTTGATTGATCTGATCGTTTTTTTTCAGTTGTTATTCTACTTGATTTATCCAGCTTTTGATACCACGTTACTTTATCTTCCTAGATAGTCTCTCCTCCTTTGGCTTCTGTGACAATTCATTCTTGGTTTGCATCCATAGCAGGTCGACTTTGCATCCATGGCAGGTTCTGAAAATGATCTTCATGAGAGATATTAATTTCTGTAGTGTTCAATGGACAACACACAAGTTAAGGTGAAAATTAGCATTTGTGAAGAGAGTTTTGGTCAGTATTAAAGTGACTGCCCCATTCAGTGTTGTAATATGGGGATTAATATTAGTAAGGTAATAAACTTGTTGTAATAAGGGAATAGGCTAGAGGTAAAAGGGAAATTAAGGCAAGGTAAGGTTGTAATAGGGGATAAGGCAGGTAAGGGACTAAAGGTAGTTTGGATAGGGATAAGGCAATGTGGGTAGGGATTTGTGGATCCCTAAGGTAGTAAAATGGATAATGAAGGTACAGTGTTGAAGGTGGTAGGAGAAGTAAGGGAATGACTGAGTTTAGGGAATATAAACACAGAGGTATAAAGAATTGCAAGGGAGAGGATGAGGTATTTTGGGCAGGCAGCTGCAGTCTGAGGGACACAGATTGGGACTCAGGTTTGAGACAGAGACACTAAAGGGAAACAGACTGAGCCCTTCAAGTAGGAAGGGCACTTCTACAGACAAAGGTTAGGGCCAGCCAAGAATAGTTTGAAACTAACTAGAGGGCTTTCTAGTCAGTTTCTCAGGTTCACAAAGGAAGAGTTCAGACGAAGTATTGAGATTACACTTCCTCCAAAATGGATGCCTCCAATTCCCTTTAGGACTCAGAGAAAATATTATTCCTTTCTTCCCTTCTCCCTCTCTAATCAATCAACTAATGAACTAACCAAAGGTTTGATTAAGTGACAAACAGGGTTTATTGAATTTTAGGGTTGATTGGAAGGGATGGAGGGATACAAGGTAACTCTAACAGTTGCCTAGAGAAAGCTTCAAGTGGGGGAGGGAGACAGGAATGTAAGACTGAGGAAGGACCTGCCTAACTCACCCCTGAGAGGTTTTGTAGCCTATAGGGTTAGGAAAGTTGGATACAATGATTCAAGAGATAATTTGTAACAAGGGTAAGCCCTATTTGACTACTGGGAAACTAAATCTACCAAGTTTGAAAGCTAACACCCAGATCCACCCTCCTTTCAAAAACCCCAAGAAATTTAGGAAGGGAAAATGATGATTGGGAATAAGGGAGGTTAGGGAGATCCAAAGGAAATAGTTAAGCTAACAAATTTTAAGAGAAAAGCTGCAGAATATAGGCCAGGTTTTCAGTCCAAAGATAGAGCTCAGTTGACCATCCTACTTTCATTGAGTCTCCAGGGTCAACTGTCTAACCTCAGGATTCTAAACCCTTTTCAACTGTCAGAAACTCTGCAGTAAGGCTTTGCAGGGCTAATATTCACCCTTTTGCACTACAGTGTAACTGGCTTCCAATCTCATGTGCACAGATATTGCAGTATGCTTTAAGTTTAAGGCATTATAGCATCTTCTTGACAATAGTCAAGTCACATTTTCCCCACCTTAAAGAAAAGGCTTTACCATTCAAGGTAGCACTGGTCTGAAAATAATAATAGCAGTGTCATCTGGATTTATCTCCTTACTCAGTATTTTTTGGGGGGGAATTTAATTTATCTTTGAAAGAAAAGGGATTGAGAGAAATTTGTTAATGAGGGAATCGATATATTATTTAAGGATTAAAAATGCAGGTGTTTTCAATTAGGCCACAAGCTCCTAATCCACTGAAACTCTCTATAACCTCTTACCAGTTTTTCCATATTGCTTCTATCTCATTTATAAAATTAATGTCCATGTCCTGATCATGAAGAATGGGTCTCTCTCTCTCTGTCTCTCTCTGTCTCTCTCTGTCTCTCTGTCTCTCTCTCTGTCTCTCTCTGTCTCTCTCTGTCTCTCTCTCTCTCTGTCTCTCTCTCTCTCTCTCTCTCTCTCTCTCTCTCTCTCTCTCTCTCTAGTGTTTTGCTTCAGTGGATTCAATTATCGTACATAAATAATTCTCAAATCTTCGCACCACTTTTTCTCTGCTATTCTTACAGAGTTCACCATGAAAATAAGTGTACCTATAATTGATGAGGAAAGAAACAATGATGATAAGTAGAGTTGGAGATCAAATGAGAAAATGAGATCATATTCAATCAGCACTTTTATTAACATCTCCAAGTTTTGTACTATTGCTCTATTCTCCCTCTAGATTAGACAAAGAAAGTCATGAAACTGACACAGTTCATAAGTTCAATCTAGCCAATGGGGACCTAATCATTAAATATTTATTGAGCCACACTTTTACCTTATCTCCTTAATACTCCCATACCCAATGCTTAGAGAAAATTTGCCTTATATACTACTGACCTTTCCTCCCCTGCTGTCTCTTCTCTTGATTATTATAGAAAATGTGAACTATAGTTTTTTTTTTTTTTCCGGGTTAAGATGGCGGCAGAGTAAGAAGCAGCTCTTAACCTCTCCTGACCAAAACACACAAAACTCCTCAAGGGGACATAAAAACAAGTCCAAACGAACGGAGGAACTCCACAACAGGGCACAGCATGGAAGGTACGTGGAATCGAGGCATTTCCATGCTATAAAGGGGTGAAACAGCTCTCACTAAATTGCGGGCTGAGCAACCACACCACCCGCAAACCCCTCCACACACAACACCTATAGGGCCGAAGCCAGCTAAAAAGAAATAGAGCAAGTTTGGGGCACCCATCAAGTCATTGGCAGCTCCGGGGCCTGTTCCTAAGAGCAGCAAGATTTAGGACCCCAAAAAGCTAAAAAAAACCACACAAACCTGAGCGCGGGAGCAGAACACAGGCTCAGAATGCAGGCGCGGGTGGAGGCGTGGGTGGAGGCAGACACAGCCACAAGCTAAAGCTCTGAAACCCTGAGTGGGGAACCAGTGCAGACAGGTATACGACTGTGGAAGCAGTGCCCTGAGACTTGTAAAGAAACCTCCGGTAGAGGATCAAGCAAGGGGGTCCACCAGGGTGCTTGACCTTGGAAAAATCCAGAACTCAGACCTCAGGAGCCAAAAGACCAGCTGACAAACCCCAAGCGCGAGGATAAAGCTGAGAAGCTGCTGGGCTAATGATGGCTACCCAGTCTCAGGAAGTTCAGAAGAGAAAGATTAACAACAAGAAAAAGAAGTCTTTAACACCGGACAACTTTTACACAGAGAAAATCCAGACAACTGAGCAAACAGAGGAGGAGAACAAACAAGCATCCGGACCCTCCTCAAATAAGGAAAACTCCTCACAAGCTATGGAAGAGTTTAAAACTGAGATTTTGAGGAAAATGGAAGAGATCTGGCAAGAAAATAACTGTTTAAAAGGTAGAATCTTGCAATTGGAAAGTGAGGCTCAGAAACCAAATGAACTGATAAGCAAATTGAACACCAGAAATGACCAGATTGAAAAGGAATACCAGAAGATTATGGCCGAAAACCAGAAGATTATAGCCAAAAACCAATCCCTAAAGGCTAGAATTGAGCAATTAGAAGCCAATGATCTCTCAAGACAACAAGAACAAATAAAACAAAGTCAAAAGACTGAAAAAATAGAAGGAAACATGAAATATCTCAATGAGAGAGACAGACCAAGAAAACCAGTCTAGAAGAGAAAATTTAAGAATAATTGGTCTTCCAGAAAAACCAGAAATTAATAGAAACCTGGACTCCATACTAACAGAAATAATTCAGCAAAATTGCCCTGAAGTCCTACAACAAGAGGGCAATATAGCCATTGAAAGGATTCATAGAACACCTGCGACATTTGATCCAGAAAAGAAAACACCCAGATATGTAATTGCCAAATTCAAGAGTTTCCAAGCAAAAGAAAAAATCTTACAAGAAGCCAGAAAGAAACAATTCAAATATCAAGGAGCACCAATCAGGATCACACAGGATCTGGCAGCCTCCACGCTAAAAGATCGCAAGGCTTGGAATACGATATTCAGAAAGGCAAAAGAGCTGGGCCTGCAACCACGGATCAACTACCCATCAAAATTGACTATATATTTCCAGGGGAAAGTATGGGCATTCAACAAAATTGAAGAATTTCAGGTATTTGCACAGGAAAGACCAGGGCTAAATGGAAAGTTTGATATCCAAAAACAAAAATCGAGAGAAACATGAAAAGGTAAATAAGATACAGAGGGGAAAGAAAGAAAGCTTATAATTTTTAAATTTGCCTTTTTAAGGGCCTTAGTGAGATCTAATTATCTGTATTCCTATGTAGAGAAATGTTATGTATAATTCTCTGTAGTGAACTCTATTCATGACTATAGTATTCACTATTATAATAATCAGAAGAATAATTCACAGGGTGAGGGTGGAACACTAAATAATCTAAGATGACTTGGGGGATGGGAAAGAGGGGGTGAATAGCAGGGGACACCAAGAGAAACTTGAGTGAATAAGAAAAATAGGATATTCTATTACACACAAAGAGGGCATGGGAGGGAGAGGGGACAAATACTATTATAAGAAGGAGAGGAAGAGAGCATTAAAAGGTAATAATCAAACCTTACTCTCAGAGTAATCAACCCAGAGAGGGAAGAGTAGATATACTATCCATTGGGACATAAAACTCTTATCTAACCCTTCTGAGAAAGTTAGAAGGGATAAACTAAGGGGAGCAGGGGAGTGGGGAGGTCAAAAAAAGGGAGGGGAGAAAGGGGAGGTAATTAATAAGGCCTTTCAAAACAAAAAAGAGGGGGGGGGGAAATAAGGGAAGGGTAGAAAGGGAAGTTAATCAAGGGAGGGGATAAGGGATAGTGGCTCAATAGCAAACAACTGGTTTAAAAGGAAAAAAGTATAAGGAAAAAGGGGGTAGGAATAGGGGATGATTCGAAAATATCAGCAAATGCACAACTGATGATTATAACTCTGAATGTGATTGGGATGAACTCGCTCATAAAATGGAAGCAAATAGCAGAGTGGATTAGAAACCAAAATCCCACCATATGTTGTCTACAAGAAACACATATCAGGCGGGTGGACATACACAAGTTTAAGGTTCAGGGCTTGAGCAATATCTTTTGGGCCTCAAATGAGAAAAAGAAGGCAGGAGTGGCTATTATTTGGAATAACAAAAGATCAAGAATTTCAAGGGAAATAATGAAAAAAATGTGAAGGAAGGGGGCCTAGCAGTACCAGATATTAAACTATACTATAAAGCAGCAGTCATCAAAACAATATGGTGCTGGCTAAGAGACAGAGAGGAGGATCAATGGAATAGACTTGGGGTAAGTGATGTCAGCAAGACAGTGTATGATAAACCCAAAAAGCCCAACTTTTGGGACACGAATCCACTATTTGACAAAAACTGCTGGGAAATTTGGAAAACAATATGGGAGAGATTAGGTCTAGACCAACATCTCACACCCTACACCAAGATAAATTCAGAATGGGTGAATGACTTGAATATAAAGGTGGAAACTATAAACAAGTTAAGTGAACACAGAATAGTTTACTTGTCAGATCTGTGGGATAGGAAAGACTTTAAAACCAAGCAAGAGTTAGAGAAAATTACAAAATGTAAATTAAATGGTTTTGATTATATTAAACTAAAAAGTTTTTGTAGAAACAAAAACAATGTAGTCAAAATCAGAAGGGAAACAACAAATTGGGAAAAAATCTTTATAACAAAAAACTCTGACAGGGGTCTAATTACTCAAATATACAAAGAGTTAAATCAATTGTATAAAAAATCAAGCCATTCCCCAATTGATAAATGGGCAAGAGACATGAATAGGCAATTTTCAGGTAAAGAAATCAAAAGTATCAATAAACACATGAGAAAGTGTTTCAAATCTCTAATAATTAGAGAAATGCAAATCAAAACAACTCTGAGGTATCACCTCACACCTAGCAGATTGGCTAAAATGAAAGAAGGGGAGAGTAATGAATTTGTTAGAGGGGATGTGGTAAAATTGGGACATTAATGCATTGCTGGTGGAGCTGTGGACTGATCCAGCCATTCTGGCTGGCAATTTGGAATCATGCTCAAAGGGCTATAAAAGAATGCCTGCCCTTTGAACCAGCCATACCATTGCTGGGTTTGTACCCCAAAGAGATCATAGATAAACAGACTTGTATGAAAATATTTATAGCTGAGCTTTTTGTGGTGGCAAGAAACTGGAAAAGGAGGGTATGTCCTTCAATTGGGGAATGGCTGAACAAACTGTGGTATATGCGGGTGATGGAATACTATTGTGCTAAAAGGAAAAATAAACTGGAGGAGTTCCAGGTGAACTGGAGAGACCTCCAGGAACAGATGCAGGGCGAAAGGAGCAGAGTCAGAAGAACATTGTACACAGAGACTGATATACTGTGATAAAATCGAATGTAATGGGCTTCTGTACCAGCAGCAATACAGTGACCCAGGACAATTCTGAGGGATTTATGGTAAAGACGCTACCCACATTCAGAGGAAGGACTGCAAGAGAGGAAACATATAAGAAAAACAACTGCTTGAACGCATGGGTCGGGGTGGACATGATTGAGGGTGTGGACTCGAAACTACCACACCAATGCAACTACCAACAATTTGGAAACTGGTCTTGATCAAGGACACATGACAAAACTAGTGGAAATGTGCATCAGCCATTGAGGGGGGGGAGTGTGGGGTGTGAAGGGGAAAGGAGGAGCATGAAACATGTAACCATGTTAAAAATGAATATTAATCAATGTTTAAAAAAAAAAAGAAAATGTGAACCATTTAAGTTGTACTTCACATCTTTTTACTTCCCATTAACAGTCCTCCACCCCCTGTTTCAGTAATACTTGTGATTCAGTTTACATTTGACTAGGCAAAACATTCAAATCTATCCAGCTTTAACCTTGTACTCATCAGTTCCTACTATCATCAACTCTTCCCTTCCATTATACTCTCTGGAACTTTGTCTCTATTGTTAGAAATGCTACATTATTCAAAATATCTTTTTTCATATCCATTTCACATTCTTATGCTTACAGAAACTATTTCTGTAAAACACATTGTCCTTCCCTGCCTCTTTGACAATTGATTTCACACTCTTTCTAAGCAAGTCTAAGAATATTCCTAGTTCTCCTAGTCCATCATACCTGCTATGGAATCTAATTCCATTTTTCATATTCATTACTCCACAGTTTACCAGATCGATTTTACACTATCTTCCAAATGCCTTCAGTGGAGACACTTACGTCACAGTGGTTTTATGATGTCAAAATATTTTTATCCAAGATAAGTATCACTCTTAGTTTATTATAGTATTTAATTCAAATTAGGAAAAGAGAGAGATAAAGTAACAAGTAGTAATTATCAAAATATTTAGAGGTAGTTTAAAAATAGAAAATAATTATTCTTGCAACAGCATAAAAATGAATAATAATAAATAATTGGATTAAATATCCCATTTTACAAAACAAAAGAGAACATTAAGTATTTGAAGAATTCTTCACTTCAAAAGAATGTCTGGAAAAGTAGAAGTTAGTTGAGCATTAGACCAGTATTTGAAATATACCACACCATAATAAATTCAAAATGGGCATTTGAAAGGAAAGGTTACATTCATCACACTGTTACTTATATACATAGGAGAAATTATTTGTACCTACATCAAAGTAAGGGGAAATTTAGTCATGTTGCAATTGATAATAGAGATCCAAAAGATTAAATAATTCTGATTACATGAAATTGGAAAATTATTTCATGAACAAAAAAATTAGGAAAGTTAGGAGGGGAACAATAGTCAAAAATATATTTGCATTGGATATCACACAGAGTAGGTCAATAATCACATTTACTACTTCTTTTGTTATCTTAGGACATAATTCTTCTGAGTCTTGTGAAATGAACTTTTTTATAGTGACTACATGTTTTCTGATGATGAGGGATCATTTCCTGCTAACTATTCTTGCTTTATAAGGATCATTTTTCTCATACTATGAAACAAAAGCAAAATAAAATTTAGTAGTTCAACATTCCCATTCTCATTCATCAGCATTATTTCACCCCCTCTGAAGAGTACACTTATGCTTCTGTTGATACTCCTTTTCTCTGATATACTTTATAATTCTAATAAAAATAGCAACAATAAACTTCCACAATGTGTTTTGACTTTGGAATCTATCAGCAACCCCAAATCATGTTTCATTGTGTAAAACATTATCCTATTCTCTTGTAAGCATCCTTATTTTTTGTCATTTCTTCTAGTTTCTAGGCTTATAAATATTAGCATCATCTATTGATTGGTCTTGAATAACAAGACCCTGAATGAGAGACAAGTTTGGATTGCTGTGGCCTCTTCAGCTCCATGATCTTATACTTCTAGGACTGTCTTCTTCACTGCACTATATAAGACCCAATGTACCAGATTTGTGGAAGAAATTCTCTAATTATTAAGACAAAGCACTGAAAATCCTGGGGGTTTTGGACTGTTCTTCAACTTTATAAATATTCCAGGCATGTGATTAGCAATGAGATTTCAGAATCAGAAGGACCTTTAAGCCAACTCCAGTGCCTTGCTGTAAAGACCTCTGATGCCAGTGATTCTTTTTTTCCCCTACTCTACCTCATGATGGAGACTCCAGGGCCTCTTCCATGTAAAGATATGAGAGGAATCCCTTCTTTGCTACAATCCCTAAGTTGATGGGAAGATTCTGAGCATAATCCCATATCTCAGGATGGGGGATATTATTTATCAAGTAAAATGATTAATTGGGTCAGGAAGCCCCCTGAAATATTCAGTCATGCTCACTTCCTCCTAGACTGGCTTGATCTGTCTTACTCCACTCAGGATTTCTTGTCTCCAAGGTTAATTACAGCAAAGAAACACAATCAAGCAGAATAGAAGTAATTTCCTCGGAGGTTGGTAAAGATTCTCCAAAGATTACAACTTTCTCATGTCACTGAGAGCATAGGCTTTGCATTTTAGATAATGTAATGAATGTAAAAATATTTTCTTTAATCCTAAAAAAAATCTGCATAGGTTGCTACATTTCTTCTCCACCTCTATTGGTAGATTTAGGCAGAATATATTTTTGTCTTCATTTAAATGATGTTTGATTGATTCTTTAAAGTTTACTTTCTTTGAGAATCACTTGTTTTTCTCTTGAGCATATATGAGCTGAAAAATATGACAATTGAGTTTTATGTGTCTTTTACCTTACCCTGTTGAAAAATTCTCTCTTTAAATTTATATTGTATGTCAGACTATGATTGTTAATATTTTTAATGGCCATTTTCTCTAAAGGTTCTTATCTCTATTTTAGTAATCACTTTCATCTTGTTGGGCATTATCAAATAAAAGTAATAGTAGTCTCCCTGGTTAAGTTCTCTATCTTTAAAAAGATAAAATTACAGTTGTCAGAGATTTATTATCCTCTTAGTTTTTCAATAGACTTCCAGAGAATATTCACATCACTCAGCACTCTTTCCACATATACATACACACTCCATCACCATAAAATTATTTGTTCTTGTTATTGTTCAGTCATTCAAGAATGTCTGACTCTCTTTGACCTAATAGACCATACTGTCTATGAGGTTTTGCTGGTAAATATACTGGAGTTATTTGCCACTTCCTCCTTCAGTAGATTAAGTAATGGATTATCATAAAGAGAATTAAGCAACTTGGCCACAGCCACAAATATAGTAAGTTTCAGTGGCTAGGTTTCAATTCAGGGCTGCCCAATTCTAGTCTCAATACTACATCAACAGAATCAAGTACCATGTTTATATGCAAAGATTATATTATTTTTTATCTAATTACTCCCTCTATCTACTAAAACCCCACAACAATTTTACTATTTCTTTCTTCTAATCTTATCACAAATATTTACTACCATATTTATGAGTATAAATTTTTCCCTTTAAAAATTTTATTCAAATTTATGGTTCCAAAATAATGGAGCAAGGAGGCCAGATTTCTCAGTCCTCAGAAGTACCACTTCAAACAACTCTAAACAAAAGTCTTATGCCAAATTTTGGAGGAGAGAATCAACTTATCCCACAAGAACAGCTAGGAAGACCAGCACAAGAGATCTGCCTCATTGGGTGGAAAGGGAGTAAATTTTGAACAGGTGCCATCAAGGAAAGACTGCACTATAATGTACCACGCAAAGTTCTACCCCTTCCAAGAGTGAATTCCTAATCTGACACAAGCCACCTCTAGGCTCCACCCTGGGCCAGCCAATAGTTAGGGTCCATCCCTAGGATCCAATCAGCAGGGAAGCTCCCACACTTGGGTCTGGACAACACTGAGGCTTTGCTTTTGGGGATAGCCAGGGGTGAGGCTCTACCCTGGAGCTCATCACCAGTTTCTTCTACTTTAGCTTTCCAGTAGTTAGATTATACACTCAATACAAGCCAGCAATGAGCTATCCCACTTGACTAGAGCAAGAAAGCAATAAGCCTTCTCACCTGTGTAAACCAGCAGGATGACCCACTACTAGTATAGGCTAGAAGCTAGATGCCAAGGCTTGGTAGAAACCAAAACCAAAGTCCCAAGCCTTATCATAAAAATATAGGATAATACCCTCTCTAATTCAAATAGGATGCACTTTACTATATATAGTATATATATGGCTAAACAAATTGTGGTATATGCTGGTGATGGAATACTATTGTGCTCAAAGGAATAATAAACTAGAGGAATTCCATGTGAGCTGGAATGACCTCCAGGAATTGATGCAGAGTGAAAGGAGCAGAACCAGGATAACATTGTACACAGAGACAGATACACTGTGGTAAAATCGAATGTGATGGACTTCTGTACTAGTAGCAATGCAATGACCCAAGACAACTCTAAGGGATTTATGGAAAAGAATGCTACCCACATTTAGAGGAAGAACTACAGGAGTGGAAATAGAAGAAAAACAACTGCTTGAACACATGGGTTGATGCAAACATGATTTGGGAAGTAAACTCTAAACGACTACCCCAGTGCAACTATCAATAATATGGAAATAGGTCTTGTTTGATGACAGATGAAGAAACCAGTGGAAATGCCTGTTGGCTATGCAGGGAGAGGGGTTTAGGGAATGGAGGGGAGAGTAAGAACATGAAACATGGAACCATGGAAAATTAAAAAAAAATTATAACTAGACAAATGGAAAATAATGACTCCAATTGGCTTCAAGAAACAAAGAAAAGCAAAGGAATGAAAAACTAGAAGAAATTATGAAATTTATCATTGGAAAAACAACTGACCTTGAAAAAGATTACAGAGACAATTTAGGAATCATTGGACATCTATCCTGAAAGCAAAGAGCAAAAAACAAAACAAAACAAAACTGGGCATTATACTGAGAAAATTATGAAGGAAAATGATCCTGACATCCTAGAATCAAAGGGTAAATTAGAAATCCAAAGAATCCACTAATTACCTCCTAAAAGAGATCTCACACACCCACACATACAAATTCCAGAAATAGTATAGCCACATTTCAGAGTCTCCAGACCAAAGAAAAAATGCTTCAAACAATCAGAAATCTTTCAAATTAAATACCATGAAGCCACAATCCAGATTACATAGGATTCAGTACCCTACAAATTAAAAAATCACAAGATTTGGAGTATTGGCATTCCAAAAGGTAAAGGAACTAGGATTGCAACATAGAATTATCTACTCAGCAAAGGGTCATTTAATGAAATTGAGAATTTTCAAAAATTCCTAATGAAAAGACCAGAGCTTTATAGAAATTTTGACTCAAGAGATACATAAGATTATCAACATGAAAGAGAAAACATAATAATTTGATAAATTTAAATCACTGAATTATGTATTTTTATATGAGAACATACTTATAAATTCTATTGTAAAAATTAAATTTAGGTTTGACTAAATATGAGAGTTATAAAAGTGAGATTGTGATCACCATTTATAAAATATTAGCCCCTAAGTCAAAATGACTGTTATCAGCTTTTATTTACAACAAGGTAGAGGTAGTGAAAGTAGGAAATACAGGAAGGAGACAAAGCCTGTTATTACCTACCAGCCCTAAGTGCTGTTGCATTGAAGTCTGGCTCAGCCCCTGCAGGAGTTTCCCCAAGTCATGATCCCCATGTGGATTTCCTGGTAGTCCTCAGTCAGATGTTCCAGTGGTGTCTTCAGCCAGAGTTCCACCAAAGCAGAATGACTCCAAGGAAAAGTATGTCTCTTCAGTTCTACTCACCAATGCAGAATCCAAGGGAAGAGTCTCTCCAAAAGCCAAGGAAGGAAAGATACAAGACCATGTCGATATCTTCTTTTATACCGTTTTCCCACATCATTTCCTGTCTCTCCTTCTTTTTACAGAAACCAATTGCAGTCTTTCAATTTGCCTAGCCCTTCCCAGGGCTGGGCAGTGCTCTTTGGATGTAAGAGTTTTCTCAAGTAAGTGAATTGTGAATTCTCTTATTTAAGTATTAAGTAGGGGTATTTTGAGTTCATTGTTGATTGAATTAAATTGAATTGCTAATAGATTACATTAAAATAGATAGAGTTAATTCAATCTTCACACTATGAACCTTATCAATATTAGGGAAATAAGGAAGAATATGCAGAGCTAGAGGGTGTGAGTGTAAATTGTTTATAATGGGAAAATATCCAGAAGAAGATTGAGGGAGGAGAAAAAAAGACTACTGAAAGAAAAGGAAAGGGAGAAATAAAATGGAATGATATATAGGAGCAAAAGAAGGGAGGGGCAACACTTGAGCCTTCCTGTCATCACATTTAACACAAGGAAAAAATAACTTACACACTTAATTAAATATTGAGATCCATATTTAAAGGGAAGTTATAAGAGACCAGGAAAAGAGAAGAGTAACAAATAGAATAGAAGATGGAAGGGGGAGATGGTGTTCAGAAATAAAACATGTGTGAAGAGGACTCGATGAAAGGAATGGCAAAGAATAAATAGAGGCAAGGTAGAATAGAGGGAAATACACAGTTAATTATCATAACTGTAAATGTAAATGATAATTCAATAAAAATAGAAGCAGATGATAGATTGGATTAAAAACCAGAATTCTACAAAAAAAAAATCTTTGAAGCACTGAGGCACACAAACAGAGTAAATGGAAAGAGTTGGAGCAGATTCTATTATACTTCAGCCAAAGTAAAAAAAAAAAAAAAAAGCAGGCGTAGCAATTATGATCTAAGAGAAAGCTAAAGTAAAAATAGATCTAATTAAAAGAGATAAAGAATTGTCTAGCAAAACTGACTATATTATTGCAGGGGAAAGTATGGTCATTCAATAAAATTGAGGACTTCCAAGCATTCATAAAGAAAAAAACCTAACTTAAACAGAGAGTTTGCTGCCCAAACACAGAATTCAAGAGAATCACCATAAGGTAATTAAGAGAATGGGAGGAAGGGAAAATCTTTTCTTTAAGGGACCCAATGAATTCAATCAATTTGTATTCCAAGAAAAAAGAAGATATTGGCAAATATTAAAAATTGTTATTACCAACAGGTTATCTAGAAGAAGTTTACATAGAGGAAACAGTGACAAATTGTAAAGGATGAAATGTCAAGTGATACATATATATATATATATATATANATAGTGAAATTCAAAAACTACCAGACCAAGTTAAAAATATTACAAGCTGCTAAAAAGAAACCATTCAAATATCAGGGAACCACAGTTAGGATAACACAGGATCTGGCTGCATCTACATTGAAGGACTAGAAGGCATGGAACACAATATTCCAGAAAGCAAGGGAAGTGGGTCTACAACCAAGAATCAACAATCCAGCAAAACTGACTATATTATTGCAGGGGAAAGTTTGGTCATTCAATAAATTTGAGGACTTCCAAGCATTTATCAAGAAAAAATTGGAGTTAAACATAGATTGCTGCCCAAACCCAGAACTCAAGAGAATCACCATGAACTAATTAAGAGAATGGATGAAGGGGGAAAAATCTTTTCTTTAAGGAACCCAATAAGTTCAATCAATTTGTATCCCAAGAAGAAAAGAAGATATGGGCAAATATTAAAAATTGTTAATACCAACAGGGTAACTAGAAGAAATGTCAAGATATATATATATACATATATATGTATGTATGTATTTTGTATGTATGTATGTATAAATAGATACAAAACTAGAGGGGGAGAAGAAGGTAATATTAAGAAAAATGGGAAAACAAACAAAATGGAGTAAATTAATATTCCATAAAGAAGCTCATGGAGCCAATAGGGAAGAAAAACAATACACTGTAAGGGTAAAGAGGATGGAGAGAGAAAATATTTAATTCTTAAGTGCATTGAAATCAACTTAAACAGGGAAGAACAATCAGATCCACTGGGGCAGAGAATTGATTCATGCCCTATAGAGAAGTAGAAAGGTAGCAAAAGGATTGGTGGAAAGGGAAGTAACACTAGGAAAGGGGAGGACAGGGGTGGGGTAGCTTAAAAATATTCTAAAGAAGAATAAGAGGAGATTAAGAAGGGAGAGGGGAGAAAGGGAAGTACAAAAAGGGAGGGGATTATAGGAACTGATTAAAAAAAACACTGGTATAGAAGAAAATAGTGAAAGAAGAAAGGACAGGACAAAGAGAGAGAAAATCAAAATGTGTCGGAATACATAGTTGATAATTATAACTCTGAATGTGAATGGAATGAACTTGCTGATAAAACAGAAGGAAATAGCAGAGTGGATTAGAAACCAATGTTGTCTACAAAAAACACACATCAAACAGGTAGACATAATGTTGTGAGGATTATTTAGGTATTAGTTTATATATAGTTAGTGTGGACCTAGCAGGAAGAGCTGGAAAATTACAAGATGGAATGGGGAAGCAGGAAGTTGCTTGCACTCTCTGAGATGGACTCCATGGTGGGAGTTACAAGCAGTAACTGATTCCTTGGGAGACCTCAGAGCTTGTGGAGTTGCACCCTTATTCCCTGAGATTCTGGAGTGTGGTGAAGGTTGGAAGCAGAGGACATCTATCCTGTACAACAGCACTGAGTAGGGAGTGATCTGTGATTTGGTGGACAGCTCACAGGCTCCTCTCCCTACTGGGCTGCTTTGGACCATCAGTTCTGGAGGAGTTGGTTCCTGGCATCCTGAAAATATCTCTGGACTCTACTGTGAGGATTCCCGCTCCAGTCCTGTTATTCTCTGGGCCTTGCCTGGCTTAGGTCTTAGTTTAGTGTAGTCAAGTCTTTCCCCTGCCCCTGTGGTTTGCCCTTAGCTTATAAGTGTAGAATTCCAATTCCCATCCTTTATTATTGTTTCCCTCAATTAAACTGTTATAAAATTTTACCTTTTGCCTGCTGGTTCCATAGGCCCTTGCCTAGGTGGGCTGAGAGACTGTTGGGCCTAACTACCATTCCTGTTGACAGTTAGCTCCATGGCAGTAAACCCTGGTCTCCCTATCCTGTTTGGTCCTGTCCATTCCTGTCTCTCTCACCCCAGTGTGAACCCACAAATAATAATAGTTAACATCCGTCCAATCCTCCATTGCAATACATAGAGTAAAAATGAAAGGATGAAGCAAAATTTATTGGGCTTCAAATGAGAAAAAGAAGGTAGGGTTGCCATCATGATCTCTGACAGAGCCAAAGTAAAAATAGATATGATTAAAAGAGATATGGAAGGTAACTACATCCTAATAAAAGGCAGTATAAACAATGAAGAAATATCAGTACTCAAGAAGTATGCACCAAATGGTATAGCTTCCAAATTTCTAAAGGAGAAGCTAGTGGAGCTCAAGGATGAAATAGATAGCAAAACTATACTAGTGGGGATCTCAACCATCCCCTATCAGATCTAGAAAATCAAGCTAAAAAATAAATGAGAAAGAGATAAGAGAGGTGAGTAAAACCCAAGAAAAAGATAGAGTTAATAGATATATGGAGAAAAATAATTAGGGACAAAAAGGAATACACCTTCTTTTCAGCAGCACATGCAACATTCACAAAAATAGATGAACTAATAGGGCATAGAAACAGAAAACAAATGCAAAAAAAGCAGAAATAATAAATGCAAAATTATCAGATCATAATGCAATTAAAATACTTATTAGTAAGAACACATGGAGAGGTAAACCAAAAACTAATTGGAAATTAAATAACATGATTCTCAAAAATAATTTAGTGAAAGAACAAATAATAGAAAAAATTAATAATTTCATTGAAATCAATGACAATGATGAGACTTCTTACTCAAACCTATCTGATGCAGCCAAAGTAGTTCTAAAGGAAAATTTATATCACTGAGTGCATATATTAACAAATTAGGGAGAGCAGAGACTAATGAATTAAGTTATGCAACTTAAAAAACTAGAAAATGAACAAATTAAAATCCTCAGAAGAAAACTAAATTGGAAATATTAAAAATCAAGGGAGAAACTAATAAGATTTAAAGTAAAAGAAATATTGAATTAATAAATAAGACTAGAAGCTGGTGTTTTGAAAAAAACAGATAAAATAGACAAACTCCTGTTAAATCTAAAACAAACACAGCAATTATACAAAACACTTTCCAAACAAATAAAACTGGATCTCAACAATTGGAAGGCCATTGATTGCTCATGGGTAGGACAAGCTAACATAATAAAAATGAACATTCTACCCAAATTAATTTACATATTTAGCGCCATACCTATCAAACTACCAAAAAACTTCTTTACCGAATTGGAAAAAAACTATAACAAATTTCATTTGGAATAACAAAAGATCAAGAATATCAAAGGAAATAATGAAAAAATGTGAAGGAAGGGAGCCTAGCAGTACCAGATATTAAACTATACTATAAAGCAGCAGTCATCAAAACAATATGGTACTGGCTAAGAGACAGAAGGGAGGATCAGTGGAATAGACTTGGGGTAAATAACATCAGCAAGACAGTGTATGATAAACCCAAAGAGCCAAACTTTTGGGACATGAATCCACTTTTTGACAAAAACTGGTGGGAAATATGGAAAACCATAAGGGAAAGATTAGGTTTAGATCAACATCTCACACCCTACACCAAGATAAATTCAGAATGGGTGAATGACTTGAATAAAGAAGGAAACTGTAAGTAAATTAAGTTAACACAGTATAGTATACTTTTCAGATCTGGGCAAGAAAAGATTTTAAAACCAAGCAAGAGTTAGAGAAAATTACTAAATATAAAATAAATAATTTTGATTATATTAAATTAAAAAGTTTTTGTACAAAAACAATGCAACAAAAATCAGAAGGGAAACAAAAAACTGGTAAAAATCTTTATAACAAAAAATTCTGACAGAGGTCTAATTACTCAAATATACCAGTAACTAAATAAATCTTATTAAAAAATTGAGCCATTCCCCAATTAATAAATGGGCAAGGGACATGAATAGGCAATTTTCAGATAAAGAAATCAAAACTATCAAAATGCACATGAGAAAGTGTTCTAAATCTCTAATAATTAGAGAAATGTAAATCAAAACAACTCTGAGGTATCACCTCATATGTAGCAGATTGGCTAAAATGACAGAAGGGGAATTTTATGAATGTTGGAGGGGATGTGGCAAAATTGGGACATTAATGCATTGCTGTTGGAGTTGTGAATTGATCCAACCATTCTGGATGGCAGTTTGGAACTATGCTCAACGGGCTATAAAAGATTGCCTGCCCTTAGATCCAGCCATACCATTACTGCTTTTGAACCCCCAAAGAGATCATAGATAAAAAGACTTTTACAAAAGCATTCATAGCCACACTTTTTGTTGTAGGAAAAAACTGGAAAATGAGGCTATGTCATTCAATTGGGGAATGGCTGAAAAAATTGTGGTATATACTGGTGATGGAATACTACTGTGCTCAATGGAATAAAAAACTGGAGGAATTCCATGTGAAATGGAAATACCTCCAAGAATTCATGCAGAGTGAAAGGACCAGAGCCAAAAGTACATTGTACAAAGAGACTGATACACTGTGGTAAAATCAAATGTAATGGAAATAGATTTTGATAGGTGACATATGTTAAAACCAGTGGAAATGCACCTCGGCTATGTGGGAGGGGGGCAAAGCGGGGTGAAGGTGAAAGTAAGGACATGAATCATGTAACCATGGAAAATTTTTCTAAAAAATTAAAAAATAATAAAAAATATAAGGAAACTATCTTACTAAAAGACATCATACACGAGTTAATTCAATAAAATGTGTATGCACCAAGTTGTATAGCATCCAGATTTTTAAACTGGCTAAAAGCACTGCTAAAAGAAATATAAAACTATTCTAGCTAGAGCCATCAACTTTCTCCTCTGAGAACTAGATAAATATAAGCAAGAAAGATTCTGTTAAGGAGGTGAGTAGGATTTTAGAAAAGTTATATGATAGCCCTTTGGAGAAAGTTAAATGGTAATCCGAAAGAATATACATTTTTTTTCAGCAGAATATGGCACATTCACAAAACTTCACCATGTATTAAGGTATAAAAACCTCACAGTCCAATGCAGAAAATAAGAAATTCTAAGTGCATTGTTTTCAGATTATAATGCAATAAAACTTATTTCCAGTAAAGATTTACAAAAAGAGACATAGAAATTAATGGGAAATTCAAAATATTGTTTCTAAAGTATAAATGAATGAAAGAACAAATCACAGAACCAATTAATAATTTTATTAAAGAGAATAACAATTATGATAAAAGGTACCAAAATTTATGGGCTTTAGCTTTAGCTAAAGTATTACTTTGGGATAAATTTGTTTCTCTAGTCATTTACATAAGTAGAATAGAGAAAGAACAGATTAATGAACTGGGCATACAACTAAAAAATAATAGGAAAAAATTAAATATGCCCAATTAAATCTAAATTGGAAATCCTGAAAATCAAAGGTGAGATTAATAAAATTGAAAGTAAGAAAATAATTGAGCTAATAAATAAAATTAGAAACTAGTTTAATGGAAAAAATGAACAAAACATGTAAACCATTCATTAAATTGATTTTTAAAAGGAAAGAAGAAAACCAAATTGCCAGTATCAAAAATGAAAAGAGTGAATGCACAACCATTTAAGAGGAAATTAAATAATTATTTGGAATTATTTTACTCAATTATATGTCAACAAATCTGACAATATCAATGAAATACTTGGAAAAATATAAATGCCTAATTTAACAGAAAAGGGAAAAAAGAATTCTTCTTTAACAATCACATCTCCAAAAAAATAAATTGAAGAAGTCATCAATGAACTTCCTAAGAAAAGGGCTAGATGGATTCACAAGTGAATTCTAACAAACATTTAATGAATAATTAATTCCAACATGATACAAACTATTAGGGAAAATAGCTGAAGAAGTCATTCTACCAAATTATTTTTGTAACAAAAAATTGGTAATTATACCTAAACCAGGAAGAACAAAAATGAAAAAAGAAAATTGCAGAACAATCTCATGAATGAATATTGATCAAAATTTTAAAATAAAATACTAGCAAGGAGTTACAACAATATATGACAAAGATCATACACTTTTATCAGATGGGATTTATTCGATGATTGCAGAGCCAATTCAATACTATGATAACCATCAGCATAATTGACTCAATCCATAACAAACCAGAGATTTAATCCTATTCTTCTGATTTCAAGCTCTTTCCCCCAGTAAACTTTATTGCCATAAGATGAAAATTCCTGCTATTTTCATTTATTATTAATGTTTCTACTTAAATAATAAAATTTATTCCAAGGTATCTCATCTTTTCCCTCATTTCCCAACATCACAGATGATATCAACTGACAAAAAGATATGTATATAGAGATTTTATCTTTTTTTGGTTTCATCTTTCCATTTATTCTATGAAGGTGGACATTCACAAATTATTCTTCAAATATTAATTCTATAGCTGTGTGTAATATTCTTTTGGTTCTACTCCTTTTATTCTTCATTACTTCAGGTATATCTTTTCTAATGCTTCTTTTAGACAGTAGGACGGACACTTTGAGAAAACTCACTTTGGTGGCTGAATGCTGGATGGATTGGATTGGGTTTAAATCCTACATTTCCTCCAGTAAGTTGGTGATCTGGACTGTACTAAACCAATGTGTCCAGGAGCCCAATCCTTTATTGGGAGTTAGGATGAATCCTCAACTTTAATATAACATCCTTTCCATATTTCCTTATTTCTAGTTATTCTAGGGAATCTCTAGCCTGCCACTGCACAATCCAATGAATGCTTTAAACTAAGTGAAGATCACTCTCCGTTTCCCATGCCCCTAGAAGTATAGGTCATCTATATGTCTTCCACTATGGATTCATGCCCACCCTAATTGGAATTTGTTCCCTAGTACTGGAGTTTAAGAGCATACCTAGTTTAGATAAAGCAGGGGAGTTATTCTTGCCTAACTTGTACTTGCCAACTAAGTGGAGGAAATGCAGGATTGCAAAGCTATGAAATATAGAACATTGTGATAAATTTTAAGTTCTCTGAGTCCAAGTAGGCCTGAGACTCAGAACAGAAGAGCCAGATCCTCAGAAATCTATGATACAAAAATGCAATTTTATGGGTTAGAATAAAGACGTTATTAACACATAACAATCTAATAGTAGCTGTTCCACATGTGAGAGGAAGGGAAGCATGTTGATTAAAACAATTGCATTCCATCAGTTTTAACATTCTTCTTTCTATTACACCAAGAGAACACTTGATATCCTTTAAAACTTCACATCAATTGAGGGTGGCCCAAAGATAATTGTTTGACCAGAAAGGTAGAATTTGTCATAAGACTCATTCTTTTTTTGCAAAATTTTAAAAGAAAGTAATCGATCATACCTGATCCTTTTGGCTTTTTAAACTTTTCTCTATTTGGAAGATAAAACTGAACATGGCAGAACAGATATACACTGGAGTTCGGGTTAGGAGCAGGGTGCAAAAGAAGTTTATGATGAGGAACCTTTGAATGAACAGTTGGTTCACCCCAGACACTATTAGCTCTTGCATTCTGAGCACAGGTCAGAGGATAAATGTTGAATTTCTCCAGAAATACCTGGCAGAAAGGCAGCTATGTGTTTGTTCATAGGGCCTGACAAGAAAAACACCTAAGATAAACCATACCATACCTTTAAGATGATAGTAGCCAGGAATATCATAAAATGTCCAGTGAAAGAAATATTTGTTTGACATAATTCCAGAGTGGGATTATAGACAAATTTCAATTCTGAACTCTTGTCTCGTGAAGAAGTATTTTGACTTTTTACACTTTGTGACACAAATATTTAAACATTTAGCCAAAAGGGGGACATTTAAGGGTCAGTGACAACACTGGAGTATGACTCACTTGTAATCCTAAATTAGAAAGTTTAGGATCTGACTTTTGGAAAGAGAAGTATATAAATGGCATACTGTTTACAATATGCCACTTCTTGAGGGGAAAAAAATAGAATTTCCCATCTGGGTCCAGAAGCAGGATAATCAGTAAGAAATTTAACATCATGAAATGTGGAAGAGCCTGGGACTTTTTACTCTTCTACTATTAACATGAGTTACCAGGATAATATAATTCTGACTATGAAAAAATATCTTTCATCAAAGCTTATAAATAATAGGGCAATAATTAAATCTGAACTATGGCTCCAAAGTGCACATTGTGGAGTTGTAGAGTCACTATGAGGGTAAAAGTAGGCATAGAATCCAATGACAAAGTTAATATTTAATAGTATTAGAATTTTGGGGAAAGAGTAATTCACCAGAATATCAAGGAGTTGTCCCACTAGTAGTTCCAAGATCAATTCTCTTCTGGGGAAGAATGTATGTATTAGTACAAGTGATTTATGTGTTTCATGCATGTACTTACAGTTTCCAATGACTTCTTTATAAAACTTAGGTATTTTCTTTATCTTCTTTTGTGGGCTGCTGAGAATACTTTTCATTTTCTGTGGGATGAAATAAAAGGTGTCATACACTCAATTGCATGTTACCTTGAAAAATTCTATGGAAGTTAAAGCATCCTTTCATCCACATTTACAGAAATACAGATAGCAGCCATATTTAGAGATTTTTACCTTGTGACTTGCCTTTATAGCCTGTGATCTGCTGAGAATGGCATCCAACCCATTTATATAAACCAAAGCTTCTAGGTCTTACTCTATGCCCATCAACTTTTCCCCCCTAAGACTTCCAGGACTGCTACTGAGAATGTCATCCAATCCATTTATATAAACCAAAGCTTTTAGGTCTTACTCTATGCCCATCAACTTTCTAAGACTTCCAGGCCTTCTCTGCCTGCCTTGTGGTTGAATTTTTTTATACGTTGCCTTCCCTAATCAGAGTAGAGAAAATTTCATTTTTAATATGGCATAGATACATGTTGTAATATGTTTTAAGTGCACAGAGTTTTAGACTTGGACTTGGGAAGGCCTAAGTTGTTAAGAAGATTAAATGAGATAATATTTGTTAAGCATTTAAGCATAACCTGATACATGGTAGGGTCTTAATTTTATTATTTATTTAATTATGATGTACTTTTCATAATAAATCCAAAATCTCTTTCTCCTTCCTTCTCTTCCCCCACTAAGAACCAATATGATATTGGTTATACATGAGAAATCATTAAGAATATATTTGCATTTTAACCATATCCCACCCCAAAAGAAGGAAAAATTAAGAAAATTATACTTAATTTGTACTTAGAGTTCATAAGGTCTCTCACTAGAGATGAATAGTATTTTTTCATCATGAATTATTTGGAATTGCATTGAATCATTTTACTGAGAAAGAAGCTAAATCATACACATTGATTATCATTACAATATTGTTACTGTGTGCAATATACTGCTGGTTATGCTCATTTAGCTTTACTTTGGTTTACATAGGTTTTACCATTTTTCTCCTGAAAGTATCTTGATTATTTCTTATATCACAATAGTCCTTCAAAACAATCATATGCCACAATTTGTTCTGATATTCCTGATTGGTTAGCATCCCCCTACAAATCCAAATATTTAATATAATAAAAAGAGCTGTAAAAATATTTTTGAATGTATAGATTCTTTCTCTTTCTCTTTTATCTCTTTTGAGTACAGACCTTGTAGTAGTATTGATGAGTCAAAAGGAATGCATTGTTATAACCCCTTTGGAATAGATCAGAATTGTTCTCCAGAATGGTTAGAACAATACACAGTTCCATAAAGTCATTATTGTATCTACTTTTATTTACCCTTCTTGTGTTTATCATTTCTATTAGGTGTGAGTTGTTCTTCAATGTTGTTTTAAATTGCATTTCTTTCATCATTAGAGATTTAGAGATTTCTTCATATGGCTATAGGTAATTTTGATGTCATGTTCTGAAAACTGCTTATTAATATCCTTTGACTATTTATTAATTGGGAAATGACTCTTATTTTATAAATATAAGTTTTCTCTATATTTGAGGTACTGGCCCAAAGATGACTGTTTGGAAGGAATATAGACTTCTGTCATAGGACTCATCCTCTTGTTCTCTCTATATTTTAGCAATGAAACTTTTATTAAAGAAAGTTGCTATTTTTATACTACTTCATTGTCTCTGGGAACTTTATTGCAAAACATAGTCCTAATTATCATTGATTATGTCAATTTTTATGTTTGCATTGTTTGACTTTCATCCCAGACAGTCCTCTCCTGACAATCTCCTAAATTCTCTTCAGACTGGAAAGCAAGCAAAAAACTTACACCTGTATTTTATTTCTTTTTCAGGTCAAAATTTTTATTTGAGTCATTATTTCAAACTTGTTTGGATGAGAATGTTGAAAACATTTAACTGAGTTGCTGATTTTGACCTGCCATCTTGGCTTTGTCGTCCGTAATAATTTCTTAATGAATAAGTTTTCTTTCATTTATTCCATTTGGCTAGCCCCTTGGATTAGAAATTATAGATGCAAACTTAGAATCTTAAGCATCAGGAGGCTAGGATCCACAGGTAACATAATTGAAGCAATATTAGGTCATTTATTGAAGTAATTTGGCCTGAATTTCATATTCATATTAGGCTGAATGCGTGGAGGGATGATCAAAAGTATCTCTTCCCAGTGGTTTCACCTGTTTCCACCTGATTTTCCATCTTCCTATGGATGTACTGGTACAATGGGAAAATCTAGTTCTTGTATCAAATATATTCAATTTATTCATCTTATTTGAGAGAGCAGGGACTCAGTTCAGAATGATACCCAGAAGTACAGCATGCATAAGTAATCTTTGCAATGATGTTAAGAAACAATCATAAGGGAGTCAAGGTGAATGGTTTTAAAATCAGGAAAAACAAAGGCAGATGGACTGTTTCCTCCAAATGGTCTCTTGAGCGTACAAAAATTCATGCAAGTAATAGAAAGAAATTTCAATTCAGCATAGGGTGGGATTTTATAAGCTGAGATATGTGATGAAGACCCTAATAAGAGGATCTGCATTACAATAGGGTTTTGAAGTTCCTTTTTTGCCCATTTAATCTATTTCCCTTGTTTTATTTTAAAATCATGTCCATTTGTTTTGTTTTGTTTTTTCAACTTTTACACGTATTTTATTTCTTTAGTCAGTTTGCTTTTATTAAAGTAGCAAGGCCAGAATGTATTAAGCTTAAATAGCCTAATCCATGGTTTGCTATATTGCCACACTACTCAGGATCCCCTATCTATCAAGTGTCTGTTGTTCAATTACTTTGAGTAGTGGAATTTTGACACAGGGTACTCACCTGCCTACCATTGAGTAGATTTCCTTAGGTAAATGCAGCCAGATATGTGCCTGAAGGAATTAGATTGGCAATGGACTACACATGTATAAAATTCTGTGTTAATGTGATTTTACATTTGAGGTGGAATCATATATGCTAAAGATACAGGCTATTTTCTTGAGGAAATAACCTTTAATTTCATTATCTTATTCTGATTTCATCCTTCTCTCAGGGTTAAAAACTGTCACATGCTCCTTATGACCTTCTTTGCTTTTTATTCATCAAATAGTACTCTAAATTCTACACCTTTCCTGATGTATTTCCTTTATAACTGAAAAATGTGCATGAAAATGCAAACTCATATTCCAATGAAAGATACTACTGTATTAACTATACTTTCCTCATTATATTTGCATAATGTTGATATTTACATTAGGCTATGCATTACATTTGGCTCTTAATCATTTTTATTTCAGGGGAATAGGAAGAATATAATGATCATTGAAATCTACTAATAATTCCCAAATCCAATATTAATTAAGAATTTGAACTTTATTTTCCATAAAACCTGTTTGCAGGCATGCTTTACTAGATATGGTGGTACCATATCTAGTAAGTAGTACACCAGTGCTACTTTTATGTTGTTACATGATGTATAGAGTGAGATGGTTGCTGAAGTGTATGTTGTATACTATTAAAGTGATAATTAACTGATGGTATAAGGAATCAGAAATCAAATTGAAGAGATTGTTACAAATAAAGATGGATTATATGGAAATTTATATAAAAGAAAATAGATTTCTGGACACTGGCTTTGGTTGTGCACAGCATTCAAATGACACAAATAATATTAAGGTTTCTGAGGACACTAGGGCAGAGAAAGAACTAAAAGCCCAGAGTAATAGTACAAGACAATGGTATATTCCATGTGAAACAGCATACCCATTTCAGGGCAGAGGATGTGGAGGCAATCAAAAGACAAGCTCCCGAATTCTATGATGACCCTGGGAAGTTTGCAAAAATCTTGTGGTCATTTATTAAGACCTATTACCCAGTTTTTGCAGATTTTTGATTTATCCTAGGAGAGTTGATATTCAGACATGACCAGCAAAATTTCCTTGAAAAGACTAGGAATACTCTGGGCCTAACACCATGGCTTGAGAATTGGGAAGAACTGGATTTCTATTTGGTGCTGATCTACTGAATGTTAAAGGAGGCAAGAAAATCGTTTTCAAAGATGTTGGAGAATAACTCAAAACCCCCAAATGATTGGTCAAAGTTTGAGAAAGGTTAGGCAGATGGGTCAAGAGATATCTGCTATGTTTCTTGAGCTAATTATTAAGGCAGTGGAAGTTTATTTAGGCCTGAATATATTATAGGATACCACCATAGAACATGTGAAACACCTTTTTGTTAAAACGCTGTTCCCTAAGTAAGAAAATGTTTCGGTGAAAATTGTCCTGATTGGGAACTCTTTAGCCTGGAGGAACTTAAATAAAAGGCTACATATGTCTTTGCCCAAGAGAAAGATAAGACCAATGACAAAAAAGATATGATAATTGAAAATCCCTGGAAACAGCTTAGAGAGGCAACTAAGGCCAAAGAAAAGGAAATAGATAACATCTCAAAACAGTAGCTTTTTTCAGAGCTTCAGAGAGAAGAATGTGAGTTATAAGAGTAATACATCGCTGAATATAAGGTACCATGGGCCAAGAAGATGTTTTTTGTGTGAGCAGGTTGGACATCTAGTGAAATACTGTAGATATAGAGTGCAGTTTAACAAAGATTTAATAATAGACACAATTGGTATAATAATAATGGTAATTATAGTTCTAGATAGAATAATTGGAATAATGGCAATAATAATTATGGATATAATGCACAAAATAGTTTTCACTGCCAGAATGCTTGTTGTCAGGGTATTCAAGCTCTCAATATGGCAACAATGCAGGATTATATAATAGCTGGTGTATGGCCAAAGTATAGTCACATTGTCCAGGGAAATGTAAATCATGGTAACCAGAATGGAGGGACAGCTTCATTATGAAGGTGTTCCCAAAGTTCAGAAGTATTTGATCAAGTTGATGGAAATTAAGTAAATATTGATGAAATTGTATGTGTTAAAAAAATAATATGATTGTGAATGATGGTAATGATGTACTTGGTGTTAATAATAAATTAATTGGTGTCAATAGTAATTTAATTAATAATGGCAATAATTTAATCAATGTTAAATGGAATTTAAATGAAATCAATAATAATTTAAGCAACATAAATGGTAATTTAAGGGGAATTAATGATAATTTAATAGATGCTATTGCTAAATTAACTAAATTAAATGGTGTTATTGGTGTTAGTGGCAATTTACTTACTGTTAATAGTAATTTACCCACTGTTAGTAATGATTTAACTAGCTTTTGTAATAATTTGATTAAAATTGATAACAATTTACTTTGGTGTTGATAATAATTTAATTAGTGTTGTAAATAATTGTGAGAAAAAGAAAAATTGTATTGTAAATTTTTTTGTAAATTCTAGTAATTGTGCAATTATGGAGAATAGTGGAAATTGAGATTTGAGTAAGGATAATTTGATTGTTATAAGAACAATGATACCAGAATAGAGATGAAAAGGACCAACGGTGCAAAATCCTGGGAAAATTCTGTAATTCAATACAATGTTAACTTGGACAGGAAATAGCTGAGCTTTTTCTGATGTTACTGTTTTAGCTCCTGTGTTGGAAACTTTCCAACCTCCCAATATCACAGAACCAAAAGTGTCTGTTACTATTAGAGACCAAATTTATGACCTTCTTGTTGATACCGGAGCCAATAAATCAGTTATGGAAAGTTTTCCTGAGCATTGTAGAGCTGTTGGTACAATGGATGTTGCTGGTGCTGCAGGCATAACTCAGAAAGTAGCTAAATTACAACCAAAAAGGATAATTCTTGGACCCCTTTCTGTGGAGCACACATTCCTTTATATGCCAGGATATCTAATGAATACTTTAGGCAGGGAATTTCTTGTAGATCCAATGTACGGAATCTGATGATATTTCTTTACGTCTCCCAGAAGAATCTTTGAAGGCCTTTCCATTACTTTTCTTAAATTCCAACAGTATAGAGGATGAGTTAGGTATTATCTATCCAATACCCGAGTATAACTCTAAGGATTTGTGGTCAAAATCATCCACAGATGATATCAGCTACTCTAGTCAGGGTGAGGACAAAGGAAGGACCATTTCCTGTGTGCCTCAATATCCCTTGACTAAGGAAGCAATAGAAGGTAAAAGGCCAATTATTGAGTCCCTAATGCAACAAGGGATATTTATACTTTGCTTTTCTGAGTTCAATACACCAATTTTGCCTATAAAAAAGCCAAACCTAGATGAAAATAGCCAACCTATTTACCGATTTATCCAGGATTTGAAAGTGGCAAATGATTATGTTATCAAAACTTATTCAGTTGTTTCAAGTCCAGCTGCTATAATTTCTTCCATGCGTTTTTCTCAATACCAATCCACAAGGAGTCTCAAAAGATCTTTGCTTTCACTTGAGAGAAAACCAAGGGGACTTGGAAACATCCACAGGGATATACAGGGATATACAGACTCCCCTAGCCATTCTCTCAAATTCTAAATCGAGATCTAAAAACAATTAAGTTTAAAGAGAGTAAATTGGTGCATTTTGTGGATTATATTCTTTTAGTATCCCCAAATGCAAAGGTGTGTCTTAGGGATAGCAAGATTCTTTTGACTGAGTTATATAAATAAGGGCATAAATTCTCCAAGGCAAAATTACAATGGGTTTTGCATCAAGTGCAATATCTTTGTTTTGTGTTGTCAGAGGATACCAGAAGTGTCCCACAAAAGAGAAGAGCTGATATACAGAAATTGAGTGCATAAAACTAAAAAGCAACTTAGAGCTATTCTTGGAACTGTTGGTTTCTGTAGACAATGGATTCCTGGATATAGTGAGGTCACTAAATATTTGACAGATCGGACCAGGAATACAGAACCGGAACCTCTGAAACTGAAGCCTGAACATCATTTAGCCTTGAATAAACTTAAAGAAGCAATTTTATCTGCACCTGCCTTAGGAATCCCAAATTATGAGAAACCTTTTCAGCTGTTTGTCAACAAGACAAAAAGTATAGCTTCTGGTGTACTTACACAGGCTCTAGGACAACATTATCGTCCAAATGAATATTACAGTTATCAATTAGATCCAATAGCTGTGGGTACAGTACCCTGTCTAAGGGGGGATAGCAGCAGCAACTGTGTTAGTCCAGAAGTCAGCTGATCTGGTTTAGGGATGTCCTTTAACCATCTATTGTTCACATCAAATAGACACACTAATGAGGAAATTTTGTACTCAAGCATATTCAGACCAGCAAATATCTAAGTATGAAATTATTCTATTAGATAGTGAGAACATCCAGTTGAAGAGATGTAGTGTGTTAAATCCAGCTACTCTTCTTCCAAATTTACCAAAGAATGATGAACCATTGCATGAATGTGTTGAGGTAGTAGATCTTATGGATATGCCTAGAATGGATCTAAAAGACACTCCACTCAAAAATCCAGACACAGATGGATCATCATATTTGTGTAATGGAATCTGTAATATAGGATTTTTAACTTTGCCATGTTGGTTTAGGGCAAACCTGTCAGTTGCCCTGGATGGAATGTTGAAGGTAGCATGAGCCACAACTGCAAGTGAACCAAGGGTATAAAAAGCCCTGGAGACCCAGGGCTGGGTTCTGTTTTTCCCGACTTCTCCCTGACTACTCACTTACCCCTTACCCCACCTTGGGTCCTGGGTGGTGGTAGTGAGAACATTGGAGCTAGGCCTAGGTTAGTGTAGGGTTTTAGGACCTATCTTCTAGAGAAACTCTATAATATAATTATCATCATTGGCAAGATTTAGTCCAAGAACCAACTTTATTCATCAACCAGAGACCTCATCACTGGCTTAGGGTTGCTTGCCATCAGCAAAGACCATCCAATCAGGATCTCTACCAATTTGAGTCAAATAAACTTTCACCATCAGATCACAATATTTCCTGACCCTCTTCCCTCTGCCTTGTTCCTTTGTTATCAATAAACCCTTAGAACCAGAGAGTTCTGTGGTTATTTGCCTACCATCGTAGGCCAAGTAGAACAGGCAGTTTGGGTTGGAACAAACTCCATTGCTGAGGGGCAGGAAGTTCAACACCCACCTCCTGCTAGCCTGCCATTAACCAATAGGGAGCTGCTTCCTCAGCAGGGAGGGGCCGGTTACTTGTTTTCTTAAAGCAGCCTGGTGGCAAGTAGTGAAGTTTCTCTGGACATTCAGTTACTGAGGTTGGATCCTTGTTACAGTAATAAACAAGTTTCAAGCCCAGTCTAGTTACAAATACTTCATCCTTACAATCAGCACCATCCTCCTGCTACCCTTATTACCAGCTTAAGACCCCTGTGACCCACTTATTAATTACAGTTGGCTAGCACAGTTTAGGTAAAGACCCTACAGAGTTCTATACTCTATAATGGCTCTAGCTAGGATAGTTTTCATTATTAGCAGCTTCTCACTGCTTGTATGGACTGTGACACAGGGAGCAATTGATTTTTTGATTTAGGAAGGCCCCTCAATTTATTTTTCATATCCTAGAGCTCTATGACTATTATAAGTGATGTGTAATAATGTTGGCTGAGTTTATTTGCTTCATCCCTACTGCTATTGCAATTATTTTTGCAATATCTCAAAGTCTCATGGTTATTAGGAAAGTGTTTTCCCATCTCTGGCTGCTTTTTGGTGCTACAACTAATCATACTGACTCCGTATCCCAGGAAGTTCTGGATCAAATGAAACTGTTGTTCCAGGTTCTCAAACAAATAAGGGCCAGAAGGATTTCAATGACCACACAATTCTCCAATTGGAGATTATAGAATCCAAATATTTTGGGACTGGGACTAAGGCTAGTGATAAGGTAACAGTGAATGAGAAGACTACTCATGACAAGGCCATAGGGACTGAAACCACTGTCTCTGTCCTCCCAATAGTCAATAGGATTATTTTCAGCCTGGGGAGGGCATTGTTCATGCCAAATAGTACAAGGCATTTACACCTAATGTCTTGGAGGTTCTCCATTGGTGTTTTCCTAAATTCTACACATCCCCTTTCAAGTCAATAAAAAAAAATGAAAAAGATATTTACTTTATTTAATCCAAGTTTTGATGACGTGGAATTTCTTCTGGGGGGATTTCATTTACTTATTTATTTATTTCCCTCAGAAAAGGAAACATTTTTGAATGAGACACGGACAAATACAAATTTGACTGCCTGGCCTACTTGTTCACCATGACCTAGAGTTAACTTCACATGAGGTGAACATGAGGTATCTAGTTTAATGCAAAACAGACTTGCTTGAGGTGATGCATTTCCATGCCAAATGTCCAAATTCTTGATTGAAGTTTGAGAAACTAAAATGGGGGAGGAAAAACATTCTAGTAGTTTCCTGAATAGGGTCATAGAGTCAGCAGAAACAATCCTAGGTTTGAGAGATGTCCAAGCCCTGGAGACAGTGGATCACATTAGGAGGCAGTTTGTGAAAGGTGCTTCACTGCCAATTCAATCTTACTTTAGACAGAACTGTCCCCAATGGGAAACATTGTCTCTAGAGGAGATTAGACAGCTCGCATCCTATATCCATGATTTGAAACAAAAAGATGTTAGAGTGGCTAGGCAAAGTAACTCTGAGAATGATTCCATAATATCTGATCTTAGGAAACAACTCAAGCAGGCTAGAAGGACAAAGAGATTGAGGAGATAAAGAACTTCATCCTCCAAGCCAGCAGGGGGCATAGTCAATCCAGGCAACTTTCTAGCAATTACAACAGTAAAAATTCTCCTGGAAGGTGCTGCCTATGCAGAAGGGTAAGGTCACGTGGATCAGCAGTGTAGATTTAGGCAAAAGATTGACTATGGCAAAGACAATAACACCTCAAGCCAAAGGGACAGGAACACCAAGAAGACCTACTATAATTCCAGATGGTCCATCAAGTCTGGAAGAGTAGTGATAGACACAATGAAACATGTTGCAATCATACCTGAAAAAAGTTTAGCATATCCCCATCATTGAATTAGACAGAGAGGTATTTGGCAGAAGGTACTATCCCCAAAAGCTTATGAATTGAGGCTTCTGAATTTGACTGAATTTGACTGAAAATGACATGTGTGTATTGAGTCTAGCACTAGTAGATGTTTCTGAAAGACTGGGCAAGAGAGAGTATATGTCTGTAGCCAGCTGCACAGAAAACAATGACATTTCTGTGGCAGAAGACCAAGAATGGGTAGACATAATGCAGATGCACAAAGAGATTTATGGGACAGTTGAGGATGACTACAAAAGGGGTCAGCTTACACATTCCACCACAAGAGGATTGGATGTGAAGCTAAGAGACTACACAGGAATGTGCAATGGCTTGTCTGCAGAGGCATTGCAATCTTGTTTAGAGTCATCAAAATCTCAAACTCCTTCTTTATTCAAAGTTTAAAACAATGGCATAGTTTGGATATAGAGGAAAGTAATAGGGATTTACAATGTATTCATGAAGAAATATCATGAGGGTTATTCATTATGATCAGGTGGGATTTAAACCAGGAATGCAAGAGTGGTTCAACATGAGGAAAACCATTCCTATATGGTTAACATAATTAACCATATCAACAAGCAAACCAACAAAAACCATATGATTATCTCAATAGATGCTGAAAAAGCCTTTGACAAAATACAACACGCATTCCTATTGAAAACACTAGAAAGTTTAGGAATAGAAGGACCTTTCCTAAAAGTAATAAACAATTTATATCTAAAACCATCAACAACCATCTTATGCAATGGAGATAAATTAGAAGCCTTCCCAATAAGATCAGGCATGAAACAAGGATGCTCATTATCACCTCTCTTATTTAACATTGTACTAGAAATACTAGCAGTAGCAACTAGAGAAGATAAAGAAATTGAAGGTATTAAGATAGGCAATGAGGAGACTAAGCTATGATTCTTTGCAGACGATATAATGGTCTACTTAAAAAATCCTAGAGAATCAACTAAAAATCTAGTAGAAATAATTAACAGCTTTACCAAGTTGCAGGATATAAAATAAATGCACATAAATCATCAGCATTTCTATAAATTTCCAACACATCACAGCAACAAGAGTCAGAAAGAGAAACACCATTTAAAATCACCCTAGACCAGACCAGGGGTCGGCAACCTTTTTTGCTGTGAGAGCCATAAACGCCACATTTTTAAAAATTTAATTTCATGAGAGCCGTACAGTTCTCACAGTGTGCACTCCTGTAACAGTGCACGCTCCTGTAACAGTGCCTGAAAAAAATTGATTTTATGGCTCCTGCAGAAAGAGCCATATTTGGCCCTCAAAAGAGCCAGATATGGTTCAAGAGCCATATGTTGCCGACCCCAACCCTAGACAATATAAAATACTTGGGAATCTATCTACCAAAACAAACACAGGAATTATATGAACACAACTATAAAACACTTTCCAAAAAATTAAAATTAGATCTAAACAATTGGAAACACATTGCGTGCTCATGGGTAGGATAAGCTAACATAGCAAAAATGACCATTCTACCCAAATTAATATACCTATTTAGTGTCATACCTATCAAACTACCAAACAACTTTTTTACAGAATTAGAAAAAAAATATAACAAAGTTCATTTGGAAGAACAAAATATCAAGAATATCAAGGGAAATAATGAAAAAAAATGTGAAGGAAGGTTGCCTATCAGTACCAACTATACTATAAAGCAGCGGTCATCAAAAGGGTATGGTATTGGCTAAGCGATAGAAGGGAAGATCAGTAGAAAAGACTTGGGGTAAATGATGACAGCAAGACAGTTTATGATAAACCCAAAGAGCCCAACTTTTGGGACAAAAATCCACTATTTGACAAAAAAATGTTGGAAAATTGGAAAACAATATGGGAGAGATTAGGTTTAGATCAACATCTCATACCCTACACAAAGATAAACTCAGAAAGGGTGAATGACTTGAATACAAAGAAGGAAACTATAAGTAAATTAAGTGAAAACCAAATAGTATACTTGTCAGAACTATGGGAAAGGGAAAATTTTAAAACCAAGCAAGAGTTAGAAAAAATTACTAAATGTAAAATAAATAATTTTGATTATATTAAATTAAAAAGCTTCTGTACAAACAAAAACAATGAAACAAAAATCAGGAGGAAAAAAAGAAACTGGGAAAAAATCTTTATAACAAAAATTTCTGACAGAGGTCTAATTACTCAAATATACAAGGAGCTAAATCAATTGTATAAAAATCAAGCCATTCCTCAATTGATAAATGTGCAAGGGACATGAATAGGCAATTTTCAGATAAAGAAATAAAATGTATCAATAAGCACATGAGAAAGTGTTCTAAATCTCTAATTATTAGAGAAATGCAAATGAAAACAACTCTGAGGTACCACCTCACACCTAGCAGATTGGCTGAAATGATAGCAAAGGAAAAGTGGTGAATGTTGGATGGAATGTGGCAAAATTGGGACATTAATGCACTGCTGGTAGAGTTGTGAACTGATCCAACCATTCTAGATGGGAATTTGGCACTATGATCAAAGAGCTCAAAAAGACTGCCTGCCCTTCGACCCAGCCATACCATTGCTGGGTTTTTCCCCAAAGAGATCATAGATAAAAATATTCGTACAAAAATATTTATAGCTGCGCCCGTTGTGATGGCATTTGGGGAATGGCTGAACAAATTGTGGTATATGCTGGTGATGAAATACTATTGTACCCAAAGGAATAATCAACTGGAGGAATTCCCTTTGAACTGGAAAGACCTCCAGGAATTTATGTAGACTGAAAGGAGCAGAGCCAAAAGAACATTGTACACAGAGGCTGATACACTGTGGTAAAATCGAATGTAATGGACTTCTGTACTAGCAGCAATGCAATGACCTAGGACAATTCCGAGGGACCTATGGAAAAGAACGCTACCCACATTCAGAGGAAGAACTATAGGAGTGGAAACACAAAAGAAAAACAACTGCTTGAACACATGGGTTGATGCAGACATGATTGGGGATGTAGACTAGAAACAACTACATCAATGCACGTATCAATATATGGAAATAACTCTTGATTGATGGCACATGTTAAAACCAGTGGAAATGTGTGTCAGCTATGGGTGGGAGTTGAAAGGAGGGTGAAGGGGAAAGTAAAAACATGAATCATGTAACCATGGAAAATTTTTCTAAAAAATAAAATATTTAAAGGTAATCACAGAGCTGATATCACTGCAAACTATGGTGCACAGAAAGCTCCAATTTATGTAATGAATTTAACATCTATTAATTTTGAGGATCTAGGAAAAGCTTATGTAGACTCAGATACCCAGAAATGGAAGGATAAATTAGGACCTAGGAAAGAACATGGGATATAGATTACTGATACAGTAAGACCATTGTTACCAAAAGACTTGTATACCTATTTTTGTCAAGTTATCCATACAGAAGATCATTTTGGTACACAAGCTGTTGTAGATTCCATCAAGAGACAACTGGTTGCTCCTGGAATAGGTACTGTTGCAAATAAGATCTGTAATAGTTGTCTTTTCTGCCTAAAGTTCAATCAAAATGCATTCAGAAAGAAAGGTTTGAGTGGTAGAATGTTAGTATATTGTCCATTTTAGAGTTCACAGATTGATTATATCTATATGCCTAAAGCTGGAAGATACAAGTACTGTCTTATGATATTTGATAGACTAAGTGGCCTGAAGCTTTTCCATCAAATACAAACACAGCAAGCTTTGTGGTGAAAGTGTTAATCAAGGAAATTGTGCCTAGATTCGGTGTACCTCTAACCACAGATTCAGATAAGGGATCTCATTTCATTGAGGATATCCTAAGAAGAGTCTATGAGAATCTAGGAATAATACCTAAATATTATGTTCCTTATCATATACAAAGTTCAGGTCAGGTGGAACATATGAATAGGGAACTCAAGACTATGGTTGGGAAACTGTGCCGAAACTCATCTCAAATGGCCAGATATTCTTCCCATAGCTTTGTTTTACCTACGTAAAAGACCAAGAGCACTTAAATATGAAGCAATTTGGTAATCACCTCCTAAGAGTGATACATAAAGAACTTTACAAGTCTTTGCTTGTAGTGGAGCTTCATATTTAAGTGCTTTATAGCAGAGGCTAAGATAATTACAGGATGTGGTAGTATTAATTCAATCTGGTCCATTGGATTATTCTCTTCATAATTTTCAACCAGGTGGTGTGGTCTATGTGAAAAATTTTGCCAAAATAATGGCAAAAGAACAAAGTTGGGTAGGTCATTATACAGTTGTTAGTTTCACCATCTTATGTAAAAGTTTTAGGTAGATTCATGGCATTATTATTCTCATATTAAATTATCACATGGTATAGATACTGAAAATGTAAAAATTGTTAATAATGAAGAAGGAGGAGAAGGTGGAGGAGGAGAAGGTGGAGAAGGTGGAGGAGGAGGAGGAGGAGGAGGAGAAGGTGGAGGAGGAGGAGAAGGAGGAGGAGGAGAAGGAGGACAAGGAGAAGGAGGAGGAGGAGAAGGAGGAGGAGGAGGAGGAGGAGGAGGAGGAGGA
>NC_058130.1:275021028-275039608 GCF_016433145.1 Gracilinanus agilis | reverse complement strand
AAAAGTATCAATAAGCACATGAGAAAGTGTTCCAAATCTCTAATAATTAGAGAAATGCAAATCAAAACAACTCTGAGGTATCACCTCACACCTAGCAGATTGGCTAAAATGAAAGAAGGGGAGAGTAATGAATGCTGGAGGGGATGTGGCAAAATTGGGACATTAATGCATTGCTGGTGGAGCTGTGAACTGATCCAGCCATTCTGGCTGGCAATTTGGAATCATGCTCAAAGGGCTATAAAAGAATGCCTTCCCTTTGATCCAGTCATACCATTGCTGGGTGTGTACTCCAAAGAGATCATAGATAAACAGACTTGTAGGAAAATATTCATAGCTGCGCTTTTTGTGGTGGCAACAAATTGGAAAAGGAGGGTATGTCCTTCAATTGGGGAATGGCTGAACAAACTGTGGTATATGCGGGTGATGGAATACTATTGTGCTAAAAGGAATAATAAACTGGAGAAGTTCCAGGCGAACTGGAGAGACCTCCGGGAACTGATGCAGAGCGAAAGGAGCAGAGCCAGAAGAACTCTATACACAGAGACTGACATACTGTGGTAAAATTGAATGTAATGGACCTCTGTACCAGCAGCAATACAATGACCCAGTACAATTCTGAGGGATTTATGGTAAAGATGCTACCCACATTCAGAGGAAGGACTGCAGGAGAGGAAACATATAAGAAAAACAACTGCTTGAACGCATGGGTCGGGGTGGACATGATTGAGGGTGTGTACTCGAAACTACCACACCAATGCAACTACCAACACTTTGGAAATTGGTCTTGATCAAGGACACATGACAAAACTAGTGGAAATGCGCATCGGCCATGGGTGGAGGGAGTGCGGGGGGGGGGGGTTGAAGGGGAAAGATGGAGCATGAATCATGTAACCATGTTAAAAATGAATATTAATAAATGTTAAAAAAAAAGCAAGGGAGGGGGGCAATGAATAGACCTTAAAGAAAAATAAGAGGTAAACAAGAAGGCAGTGGGTGGGGAAGAAAGCAAAATAAGGGTGGGTAAAGGGAAGACTGATTAAAAGCAAAACACTGGTGTAAAAGGAAATAGTGAAAAAAGAAATGGCAGGACTAAAAAAGGAAATCAAAATGATGGGGAATACATAGGTTGTAATCATAACTTTGAATGTGAAAGGGATGAACTCACCCATAAAAAGGAAGCAGATAGCAGAGTGGATTAGAAACCAAAATCCATATGTTGTCTACAAGAAAAACACTTGAGGCAGGTAGACACACACAGGGTAAAGGTGAAAGGCTAGAGCAAAAAAATTAATTGGGCATCTACTGAGAAAATGAAGGCAGGAGTTGCAATCATTATATCTGACAAATCCAAAGTAAAAATAGATCTGATTAAAAGAGATAGGGAAGGTAATTAAATACTTATAAAAGGCAGTTCAGACAATGAAGAAATAGTAGTACTCAACATGTATGCACCAAATGTATAGCATCCAGATTTTTAAAGGAGAAACTATTGGTGCTTAAGGAGGAAATAGATAGTAAAACTATACTAGTGAGCAACCTGAACCTTCCTCTATGAGATCTAGATAAATCAAACAAAAAAATAAATAAGAAAGAGGTAAGAGATATGAATGAAATCTTAGAAAAATTAGAGTTAATATGTAGATAAAATAAATTATGTGAAGAAAAATAAATAGGGACAAAAAGGAATACACCCTCTTTTCAGCAGCACATGGTACATTCACAAAGATTGACTATGTAATAGGGCATAAAAATTGCAAAAAAACAAGAAGGAGAAGCGCTTAAAGTGGCGGGCGCGGGCGCGGGAGTGGGGTTGGAGCCAGGGCTGAGGCGACCCCCCTCAGCAGATCATGCCCAGGGTGCCTGTGGCGGCGGCTGCAGGGGGGAAGTGACTGGGCGTTGCAGGCGCGAGGGATGATGCAGTTTCCAGTTACAACCCAGGGATCACAACGAACACAACCGCCACAGAAGCATTATGGCATTACCTCTCCCATCAGTTTAGCGGCCCCCAAAGAGACAGACTGCATACTCACACAGAAACTAATTGAAACCCTAAAGCCCTTTGGGGTTTTTGAAGAGGAAGAGGAACTGCAGCACAGGATTTTAATTTTGGGAAAATTAAATAACCTGGTAAAAGAATGGATACGGGAAATCAGTGAAAGCAAGAATCTTCCACAGTCTGTAATTGAAAATGTTGGAGGAAAAAGTTTTACATTTGGATCCTACAGATTAGGAGTTCATACAAAAGGTTCTGATATTGATGCATTGTGTGTTGCACCAAGACATGTTGACCGAAGTGACTTTTTCACCTCATTCTATGAAAAATTGAAGCTACAGGAAGAAGTAAAAGATTTAAGGGCTGTTGAAGAGGCATTTGTACCAGTTATCAAGGTATGTTTTGATGGTATAGAGATTGATATTTTGTTTGCAAGATTATCACTGCAGACTATTCCTGAAGATTTGAACCTTCGTGATGACAGTCTACTAAAAAATTTAGATATTAGATGCATAAGAAGTCTTAATGGTTGCAGGGTAACCGATGAAATTTTACATCTAGTACCAAACATTGACAACTTCAGGTTAACTCTGAGAGCTATCAAACTTTGGGCCAAACGCCACAACATCTATTCCAATATATTAGGTTTCCTCGGTGGTGTTTCCTGGGCTATGCTAGTAGCAAGAACTTGCCAGCTTTATCCAAATGCAATAGCATCAACTCTTGTACATAAATTTTTCTAGGTATTTTCTAAATGGGAATGGCCAAATCCAGTGCTATTGAAACAACCAGAAGAATGCAATCTTAATTTGCCTGTATGGGACCCAAGGGTAAACCCCAGTGATAGGTACCATCTTATGCCTAAAATTACACCAGCATACCCACAACAGAATTCTACGTACAATGTGTCCGTTTCTACACAGATGGTCATGGTTGAGGAGTTTAAACAAGGTCTTGCTATCACAGATGAAATTTTGCTGAGTAAGGCAGAGTGGTCCAAACTTTTTGAAGCTCCCAACTTCTTTCAAAAGTACAAGTATGTATTTTAAGGCATGGCAGACATATTGCTTTTTAAAATATTTACACTGGTATATCTGTATATATGACACTTTTTGTTAGACAAACATTTCCATTAGAATTAGATTTGTGGATTTTTGTTTTCCTGTGAAACTCTTAATATTTAGAATAGTAAACACTTTTTTGATGATGTATTTCTCCCTATCTCCACCCTCCCATTTCTTCCTTTTCAAGAGACTATTTATCCTTCATAATTGGTTGCCAAATAATTTAAATAGTTTTCTTTAATGATGAAGACATCACTTAAATGAGTGGAAGTCATGTCAATGATTTGGCTAGAAGGACAAATGCTAAATATGTGGTTTTTCTACTAAATTTTAATACCTGAATATTGTAGGCCACTAGAATGGTATGTTATGATGATCAAAGAATTAAAAATTAACATTATTAGAGGGGAGAAGTTCTTGTAAAAAGTTTACAATTTACATGGGAAAGGATTACAGTTAACTTAAATTTGTAAAATTATATCTCACTGATTTGCTTAATACATAGCCGACTGTTGAGTATTTTCAGTAGGCTATGATAGATTATTACCCATCTTTATTTTTTTAATAATAAGGAAGTCCCTTCAAATATTTATAAGATGTTTTCCTAGGAGCCTAGAAGACCTAATATTTTTATATAAATGTTTAATGGTTTAATACCTTTTTAGTACAGGTCAGAAGCCTGTTTTTAATTGTATTTGATTTTGATGAAAATTGTAAGTTTTATAATAAATCTTACTTGGAAAAAAATTGCAAAAAAGAAGAAAACATTTGAAAGTGTTGGAATAAATGGGCCTTTCTTCAAAATAATAAGTAGCATTTATTTAAAACCAATAGCTAGTATCATCTAAAAAGGGGATAAGTTAGAAGACTTCACAATAACAGCAGGAATAAATAAAGGATGTGCATTATCATGACAAAACACTTTTCACACAAGTCAAATTAGATCTAAACAGCTGGAAAAATATTAATTCTCATGAGTAGGAAGAGCTAATATAAAGAAAATGACAATCCTACCTAAATTAACTTGCTTATTAAGTGTCAAACCTATATAAGTTACAAAAACATTTTTATAGAATTAGAAAAAAATTATAACAAATTTCATCTGGAAGAACAAAAGATCAAGAATATCAAGGGAACTAATTTGGAAAAAATGTCAATGTTGGTCACCTAGTAGTACTAGATATCAAACTTTACTATAAAGCAGTGATCATCAAAAAATATGGTACTGGCTTTAAAATAGAGGGTAGATCAATTAAATAGATTTGGGGTAAATGTCCTCAGTAAGGTAGTGTTCAATACACTCAAAGATCCAAACTTTTGTGACAAGAATCCACTATTTGGCAAACCTGATAGGAAAATTGGAAAAGAGTATGGGAAAAATTAGGTTTAGATCAATATCTGATACCCTATAGCAAGATAAATTAGAAAATTGTAAATGACTTAAACATAAAGAGAGAAAATATAAGTAAATTAGGGGAACATAGAATAGTATACCTGTCAGATCTATGGGAAAGGTCCCCAAGACAAAGCAAGAGATAGTGAACATTACATGATGTAAAATTAATAATTTCAATTATTAAATTTAAAAGCTTTTATACAAACAAAACCAATGCAGCCAGAATTAGAAAGGAAGCCACATACTGGGAAAAATGTATAACAAGATTCTCTGACAAAGGTCTAATTTCTGAAATGTGTAAGGAATTAAGTTACATGTATAAGAAATCAAGCCATCCCCCATGAATAGGCATTTTCAGATGAAGAAAACAAAACTATCTATAATCACATGAAAGGTTTCTAAATCCCTCCTGATTAGAGAAATGCAAATTAAAACAACTCTGAGATACTATTTCACAACTAGTAGAGTGGTCAATATGATTGATAGTAAAAGAAAATAATAAAGGTTGGAGGGAATATGGCAACATTGAGACAGCAATGCATTGTGAGTGGAGTTGTGAATTGATACAACCATTCTAGAAGGCAATTTTGAATTATGTCCAAATAGCTTTGATTTTTTTTAAACCCTTACCTTCCATCTTGGAGTCAATAGAAGTTACTGTTAAGTTACTATTAAGTTATGTTGTGAGGAAGATTATTTAGTTATTAGTATTAGTATTAGTATTAGACCTAGCAAGAAGGGCCTGGAGAATTCCAAAATGGAATGGGGAAGCAGGAAGTGGCACTGACTCTCTGAGAAGGACTCCATGGTGGTTGAGACAAGTAGTAACTGATTTCCTGGGACAGAGCTTGTGGAGTTGCACCCTGATTCCCTGGGATCCTGGAGTGTGGTGAAGGTTGGAAGCAGAGGACATCTATCCTGCATGACAGCACTGAGTAGGGAGTGATCTGTGATCTGGTGGACAGCTTGCAGACTTCCCCTCCCTACTGGGCTACTTTGGACCATCAGTTCTGGAGGAATTGGTTCTTGGCATCCTGAAAACATCTCTGGACTCTACTGTGAGGATTCCCACTTGTCCTGTTATTCTCTGGGCCCTGCCTGGCTTAGGTCTTAGTTTAACGTAGTCAAGTCTTTCCCCTATCCCTGTGGTTTGTCCTTAGCATGTAAGTGTAGAATCCTTTATTCACATCCTTTATTATTGTTTCCCTCAATTAAACTGTTATAAACCTTTGCCTTTTGTCTGCTGCGTCCATAGGCCCTTGCCTAGGTGGACTAAGTGACTGTTGGGGCTAACTGCCATTTCTTTCAACAGTCACCTCCTTGCCATTAAAACCTGGTCTCCCTACCTTGTTTGGTCCTGTCCATCTGTCAATCCTGTCTCCCTCACCCCAGTGTGAACCCACAGATAATATTCGTTAACTTCCCTGGTAATCCTCCATTACAGTTATAAGTCTATTAAGTTACTGTGTATTAGAATATTAAGGGCTAGGCAATGGGGATGAAGTGACTCTCCCAGGGTCACACAGCTAGGAAGTGTCTGAGGCCAGATTTGAAGGTAGGACCTCCTGTCTCTAGGCCTGGCTCTCAATCCACTAAGCCACCCAACTGCACCCCCAATAGCTTTGAAAGACACTTTTTGACCAGCAATACCCACTACTAGGTTTGTACTCAAAAGAGAGTTTATGTCATTATTGCCATTTTCTTGCAGTTGTGTCTATGAGAAATTTTTCTCTGTTGTGTAATTTACATATACATATACATCAGCATTGCTTTATATTATTGCTTGGATGATAAAACAAAATCTCCACATTGAAATTATGACTGTGTATAATGGGTAACTGACTCATTGTTTTAGCCTTATGCAGAAATTTTTGTTGCCTATCATCAATAATCACTTTTTTGTGCCTTTCCATGTAATCTTATGATAGTTGTAGCTGGAGTTTTTATAGAACCTCTGCACTAAGCAAGGCCTGGATGCCTTGTTGATCCACAAGGATTGTATTCATCTCAGGATTAGAAAAGCTAGATTTCCCCATCCTTCCCCTTTTATCCAATCCTCTTTACTCTCTCAGTTCTGCTTTAAGTCAGCTAAGTAGAAAAGATAGGTCATTGTGCACATAAAAGATTATCAAAAGAACTCGTGACATTTAAAACATGCACATCACTGAAAAATCACTTTTAGTGACTTACTAGAAAACATTTCCTTAAGTTATAAAGAGTACCCAGTTCTGTTAACTTTGTCTGACCCCAAATTGTGTATTGATTCCTGAAAATATTTTCATTTGAAAAAGATCCCAAGGAATCATATAAAGTGTGACATTTTTCTAGTCTCTCTCTGTAGATGATTAAATTGGTATCTATTTTTTGGCCCTGACTTTTATTCAACAAATTCTCTCTGTATCTTAATGGGAGAAATCAAATGACACAAGCTTACTTCATACATGGATTTTTCTGATACAAAAGCAAATACAAACCAAGGATGTTTATAGCCTAGCCACAATTCAAATGCTGCAAGAATTATTCTTTTTTTATCTAAGAAGTTAGTTAGATAAGCAAACAGCAGTTTTTTAAAAATGACTTCATGGGAGAGGGGGAGCTTTTAAGTTAAACCTTAACACTCGTTACCAACTACTTCATTTTTTGTACATGTGAAAAGATAGGATAGGACCCTAATGAATTCAAATTCAAGGTCTGTGATGTGGAAAACTGAAAAACTAGAAAACTGAAAAAAATAGATAATTTATATTTTGAAACAAAGGGATAAAAATATTTCATATATTACATTAATGCAATGAGATGTTTTGCAAGTAAAACATCACATTTGACAGTCATGCTGCTTTTAATTCAACAAAATATACGACCTTATAAGGTAATGTGTTGTCTATTCCTGGACACCTTTGAGCAGAAACTAGTTCACCACTCATAAAAGACAATTTTCATTCTTTTGGATTTTGTTGTATTTGACAATCTGTGAGATAGTTTCCAACTAAAAATTGATTATTTGTGTGTGCACGTGTGTGTGTGTGTGTGTGCAAAGAAAACAATAGAAGAGAATAACTTGTAGTCATATATCATACAAATTCCTCTTCATGTACAAATGTGAAAATGTGACTCAGCACACTCAGCAGGAGTAGTGGTAGCACCACAATCAATTGGTATTTTCTTTAGACTTTTCTTTCCTACATCCTCACTAGAACTTCACAAAAATCTTTTGAGATTGCTACTACATGTATTATTTTTTCCATTTTGCAAATGAGGAAACTAAGACGAAGAAAGCATAGATACGTTTTCCATTGTAACAGCCAGCAAATATTAATATTTTGATTGAAACTCAGGTCTCAATGACTCAAGGTCCAATACTCTGTCTACCATGCCCCTTGGTCTCTAATTGGTTAGATAAAATGGGCATATAGAGATAATGAGATAAAAATAGATATAATCAAGGGAGATGATATAGAATTGCACTCATCCATGTATATGCATAGATTACATACATATATACTCCCCTTTAAGCCACCTTCATCATCATTCAATGTATTATCAAGAATACATTGTTTTTTTCAGTATAAATAATCATGTCTTTTGGGCCAGGCCTAATTCATGTAATTCCAATGTTTAGGCTTGCAATTAATTAGAAGGCAATGAGAGATTCATATACTATAATTTTTTTTTAATTTGACAAATTAGAATGTGTAAAAAGATTGCAATTGCTAGGCCTCCACATTTACCATAGTAAGTGACCAGCTAGGCCACAAAGTTGTTCTTGAGGAATGAGAATTCCATTGAAACACTGACACTAATTCCCCATTGGTTGGGTCTTTTATGCCTCAGGCACAAGGAGCTTACTCAATGATGATTCTCAGCAGAATTCTTGCTCTCTTAAAGGGCAGTCAGCCAGCCCTACAGTTAAATAGGCATTGCTCTTACCTTACAATGGAATGAAAGATATTGATGTATTTGAAAGAACCGTTCTAAGTCTGAAAAAATCAATTAACCATATTAATGAAGGCCAGAATCTCTCTCTCACTGAAATGGATTAAATTGCCCTGTGCTTTGGAAAGGAGGGAGAGAGTTTAATCTTTAGTTTAGACAGAATTACTCTAAAGAGCTACTTTTAGCTATTGTGTGACACTTTGGTTCAAAGCACAATTCCTTGATTCGGGGATCTTTTTTGTCTTTTATGATTTGACAAATTCTGGATATTTCATAATTTATATAGGTAATAAATCATGATATTGATTAGTGTGAAGTAGAAATGTTGAAAGGAATTAATATCTTAATATGACTAAGAAAGCATTAATTTTAACTTTTTTTCTTTTAAGAAGGATGATTTTTTGCATGGTTATAGCAAAGTGTTACTGCTGTACATATTTTAGTGACTTTGTTACCCTAGCTGGAAGATTATGAACTAAAAGGGTTAATAAACATTTTGAAAATCAGTTCTCAAATACATTTCTGGAAAACAAAAACTTATAAAATAATCTGGACACTTCAGGGAAAGTAACATCTAGAAACAGCTTGCTGATCCTCTCCTTTGTAGACTTATAAATTTTAACCATCATCTAAAACAGTACTGCTCTAACAAATATTGAGATATCACACAGAGCTTATTTAGTTATATGCACTTTAAACCTCTTATCTTCATTTGCACTTCAAAGAAAAAATGAGTGTTTCATCAGTTCATATAAAGATGATTAGCAGAATTACTAGCAAAAGAACTAAATCCTCTGCCAATTTTTTTCTTTGGGAGATTTAAAAATTCTCATTTCCTTCAAGTTCAAAATAAAACACACACACACACACATATATACATATATGTTCCATTTATGTTACATATGAGTGCATATATGTAATAGATGTGTCTATCATGTATAGTATTATTTATGTATTATACATAATGTATCATTTTTCATTCATATAAGTGTACATGTGTATCCTTTTTCTTATTATTAATTCTAATCTACACATCTTTTAAGTGCATATTATTCATTATTCTGTTGAATAAAAGCTTTAAACTTTGATTAGCTGGATTTAGCATATAGGCAGTAAACATTTGATGTAAAACTCTTTAGACCTTCAATACTTGTTTTTGCTTCATACATTCCATTAAATTTTTATTGTTCCCTGTACTTTAATAAGGGCATTCAGTTTTTTTTTCTTGCCATTTACCCTTAGCCTGGGGTCCAGAATGCCCCTCATATCTACCTTTCCTTCCTTGCTTCAAAAACCAAGGAAAATAAAAAGAATGGTTGAAAAAGTTAAAAATAAAATTACAGTTCATTGGAATATTTGTAACATTTTATTAAAATATTTCAATATTTCTTCAAATATTTTAATATTTCTTCATACTTCACCATATTCTGTTGATGAGTCTGAAGAGCATTCATATAAGCCAAGGATTATTTGGTTAAGGTATCTGTTCCCTGCATCCATTTAAATCAACTTTGTAGCATATAATGAGAAATGAAAAATTCTACTTATTGGTCTCATATATATTTTATTTTAAATTTTTAATCATTTATTAATATTCATTTTTAACATGGTTACATGATTCATGCTCCTACTTTTCATATAGATTTTTAATGTGAAAACCTATGACATTATCATGAACATGTGGTTACTTTGAATTACAGGGAGGTATGTTGTCATAGACTCTCGGGAGAAAGAAATGATTCTATAACCCTCTGAATTTATTGGACCTAATGATTTTAAAATGAAATGGTGGTGTGCTGTATAAAACCATTTTGTTCAGAGAACACTTTAGAGGAATTCACAGTTACATATATTATATACATATACATATGTATATACATATGTGTTGTGTTTTTTTTTTCCACTAAGAGCTTTTCCTTCCCCCATTCCATGTTTTATTTCTGAGCAGTGTACAGTATGTTATAATAGCTTAATGACAGATCTGGGCAAAAGAGGCATAACCTACTCCAATAAAGCAATCTATAGATAGCAATAAAATGTTTAAAGGGAGATAAATGCCTTCCAGAAAACTTCTCCCCAAATAAAGCAAAACACTTAAAAAAGAAAATAATAATATGTTTAGAACACTGGAAAAGATCAATTAATATTCAAAATGAGGGGCTATGGAGAGAATATAGAAACTTTACTTCTAAAGTGACTAAAATGGAGGACTAGCACTGTTGGAAAAAGAATGGTCTGCTAATCAATAGAAGCATCTGACTGGACTTAGTAGGTCTATACACATAAGTACTTTCCTATCTTTGATCCCCTATAATCTTAAAGTGGCATTCTGAAAATGAGCCCCACTCCTCACCCCTGACCACATCCAACCTTCTTTACAGGGGAAAACATAGTCCTCACCATAGATCAATGTATTGACTTTTTGAAACATATCAATTCCATATGAGTTTAGGTAGTGTCATTTTTTTTTTTGAGACTCTGAGGACTCCTGGTTAAGTTGAATAATGAGATTTTGGAATTCTTGGGAGAGTATGTGCTCAAGTACTAAGAAGTAACATCAACCTCAAAGCCTCTCCTATTGATTTAAAATTGTACAATCATTACTAATATCATGTGCCACGTACTTTGTCACATCTCTTAACAATCCATGGATATAGATATAGTATGGATAGAATCCATATGCGTGTGGATTCTAGGATCTTATTGGACCATGAAAAATAATTATAATAACTTTTCTAAATGATAGTCATTTGAATGCATAGCTCTCATTTCCTCTTGAAGTCAAGTTATGTCATCTCACATTTATTAAGTGCTTTCTAAGTTCCAGGAGCTCTGCTAAGCTCTGAGGATACAAAGAGTTCTTGACATCAGTGAGCTCACAATCTAATTTATTTTCCTATGTATTTTCTTCTCCACACAATCTTAAATCTTGAAGCCCCAAAGTTGTAGGGTACCAAAATGGCTCTCCTCCTGGGATCAAATTCTAGTTTGTGCAAAGTTTAATACAAAATTGTTACAGATTAGTTTGTCTGGGACAAACCAGTAACTCTAGTGCTAGTACCTCTCTTGTTCTGGACAGTAGACATCTGGATACAATCTTAGCTTTTGTTAGTTTCTTAAGCAATTTTGGTACATGCTGAACTACTCAAAAATTGTTGCCTAGCCATTTCTGTACTTGTACATTTTAATTACATGAACTTATGTCTAGGATATAAAATTTAGTTTTTGTAAAAGTAGTGTTCCTTTTTGTACATCCTAATTTATTGGTTTTTTTTTGCATCCCTGTTAATTCATCTAAGAAATAAGCATATGTATGTGTCACTTGAAAATTTAAATGTTTTATATGTGTTTCTTCCAAGATTCCTAGACAGTTAATTATCTCTTATCCAGTTAATCAAAAAGAAGTCAAGTATATAAGCAACATATGATGCAATATTTTATTATATTTATCACTTTAATATCTAACTAAGCTAAGTTAGACTAGAAATTTCTTCTCACTGGGAGGAAACACATTAATTCAAATGGAATTATTCTTAAATTATCCACTAGAAGGAATTTAGCTTTTCCATTCATTTGTCAAAAAATAAACATGTGTTGAGGGTTTGCCGTAGTCAAGGCACTATAGATAATATAAAGAAATATTAAGTATATTTGGTCTCAATTTAAAAGTCAATATTTCATTATCAATAAAATAGAAATAATTATACCTATATTGCCTACCTTGACAGATAATTAAGGTTATTATGGATTAAATGAGCTGAATCTTTGCAAATGTTGAGATGGTATATAAATTGAAGTTATCAAATGTTATTATAATTTATTTGGCCATATTATATGTATACATATGTGCTTGCATTCATATAAAGATCCATGTATATGTGTACATGCTCAAGTATGCATGTAGATATTTTGCAGATATGTATGTGCATATGCATATAGTATTCTACAAGTCACAGTTCAACTATTCATACATGTACATGCATACATATATATAGACACACATACATGTGTGTCTATATATACATACTAACACAAGTAAAAAGGTATAAAAAGATGAAAAGATAACTGCTGATGCAAAAGAATATGTCTGAAGGCCATGCAGAGTGCTGGAAAGAGCACTGGTTGTAAACTTAAGATCTGTTTCAAAATCCATGTTTAATGGGGTATCTTTTTTCAAGCCAGCTATCTCCTTTGAAATTCAATTTCTTTGTCTATAAAATTAAGGAGAAGAGTGAAGTAGTCTCTAAGATACTATAACTGTTAAATGAATGGCACCATCATTAAGTGTGGTAGGATTTTAGAAGATATCACTGTAGGGTGGGATAATGAGGGAAGACTTGGCAGAGAAGGGGGTCTTAATACATACACAGGTGTAGAGAAGTGAAGAATATACAGGCAAAAAGTCATAGAAAAAGTAACAGTAGTACATTCAAATCAATTGTATTTCTCCTGAATGGAAATGAGCCCTTTTATAAGACAAGTCAGACTAGACAATGGCTACTCCTTCCCTTCTCATCTATTTTTGAGTTTGATTCATTCTCAGTTTATAAATCATAGTTTTCTATGAACATTTTACTAGACTTCAGTATACCTCATCCCAACCAATCAATTAATGAACTTTTATTAAACTTTTGTTTTATATCAAACACAGGGGATAAAAATATTATGAATGAAATCATTCCTACTCACAGGTATCTTATTTTATATTCTAAACTGGAAAATATGTTTATAAATACAGGGTACATACACATTTATAAATACTAGCTATATATATATATACACACATATATATATAAAGAGAATAAATGCATAATAGTTAGATACATGTTAGTTTGAGGGAATAACATTAATATTTTGAAGGGAATATCAAGAATGACTTCATGTGGAATTTGATTTGTATCTTTAAGGACAAAATTTATTCAGTAAGAAAGAGATGAGGAAGGACTACATTGCATAAATGAGGGATAAATAGTGGAAAGATAAGAAAAAGGATGATAAAGTAACTTGTTTGAGGAATAGAATGAAGGATGATTTATCAGGATCACAGAAAATAGGAGAGAAAGGAATGAAAACAAAAGATAAATTGAGGATAGGTTATAAAAGACTTTAAAAGGTAAAATGAGGAGTTTACATTTCTATCTTAAAGGTAATAGGGAGTCATATCACTTGATTGAGTTGAGAGTGGCTCATAAGACCAAAGCTTAAGGAACATCACTTTGGCAACATTAATGAAGTAGGGAAAAGGCTTAAGGTAAGGAAGTCTATTATTAGGTAGTACCAATCTAGGCAAGAGATAATGAGGGTCTGAAATAAGGTTGTAGCTGTGTTAGAAGAGAGGAGCATAAGATGCAAGAGATTATATGGAAGGGATAAAAAGCAAAATTCAGGAACTCTTCAAATATGTGAGTTGAAGGACAGAAGTGAGTGAGGAGCAGAAGATTACAACAAAGTTAAGAATGTGGAAGACTAGAGAATGGTGTCACCTCCAACATGAATAGGTAATTTTGACAGATGGTTGGTTATGTATGAAAGATAGTGCATTCTCTTTTTGACATAGTAGTTTCCAATGTCTCTGGCACCTGCAATATAAATAATTTACACTATGCTCATAAACCCACCACAATTTATTTACCTTTTGGAATACAAAATGAGTGAAGAGTTCAAGCAATTAGCTTTGCATTCTAAAATGTCTGTCATTGAATGCTTCTTAGAATCATTTTTATTCTTGTGTACCTTGAATATGAAAGGCATGTTATGGGAAAATAAAATTTTATTGTATCTGCATTCCAATTGTGAACAGGAAATCATAGTCCTTTTGTATATGTCCCCATTGAGAAATGTAAAGAATTCCTAACATCTAAAGAAGATAATAATACAACATGGATAATTGTTCCTTAGATTTATATGTCCATAAATTCCAGTGGACTGTGTTTTTAAAATTTTTAACATTTATTAAAGTTCAGAATTTATTATAACAGACTTAAAAAATTCATATGTACTTGTAACAAAACCTCCAAAATTTTATACAGTAAAAGATCTAAAATTTGTCTTCAAAGACCAAGCTTAATGAACCTTACATTTAAAACAATATAAAATATAAAACTCCATTCTTCATGATTACTAACTGCAACATTACAGTTATACCCAGATGGTTTTCTCACTATGACTTTCCCTTGTGGATATTATAAAGAGTTTCTTTCAGTAGTACCCTGAGCACAAGTGCAGGAAAAATCTTCATTTGCCATTTCACTATTTTTGTAACAGTTTAGAAGCTATCAAAGAATTCAAATGCCACACTTATTCCACACAGTTATGATGAGGGTATTATTTTCTACCATAGTAAATTGAATACTGAAAGCTATTTTGTCTCAAGATTCCAAATCAGCTTGAATGCCAGAAATGGAAGACCAACTTAAATGTATGAATAGGCAGTTCCTACCTTTAAAAGGAAAATAAAGTTCTCTTTATACGAAAGGTGTGGGTGGTTGTGATGATGTGCATGTGGGTTAGAAGAAGGGAGAAGGCAACTGTACCACAAGAGAAAGGAGGACTTTAAAAACTCAGAATGTCTGATTCTGAAACCTAACTTTGCCACTTACTACTTAGGTGACTTTGAAGAAGTCACTTGAACTCTCTCATCTTCAATTTTTCTCATCCTCTAAATAGGAATGATAAAAAGTTGTGCTAAGTAACTCACAGAATTCTAATGAGAAAAGCACTTTGATTGGTGTGCTTTACAAATTTAAGCTATCATTATTTTAGCTGCAGAGTAAGGATTTAACCATTTTTTGCCATAGTAAAGTAGGAATTCTATAAATCCCTTCTCAGTTAAAGCTTTTTGATTCATAACAATATATTCTTTGAAAAGGAAATAGGAAATTAAAAATCAGTTGTCCGAATATTCAAAAAATAAATTTCTTTAAAAATATTTAAGGAGAGGAAACATTTTTCTATTTATTTTACTTATTTCTTTTTTGCATTTAGATGAACTGTAAAAAAAAAAAGTCAAGGGAGTTGGAACACAAAAGATAGCTAAGTGAATGGTTCCAGAAAAGCCCAACTCCCTGACCAAGATATTTAATTATGCAGATTTCATAAACAAAAGCAAAAAGAAACACCACTGAGTTCCTCTATAACACAAAAAAGTACAACAGCACAGGGGATTTAGAGTCAATATATTTCAGGGTAAAAATATTCCAGGTTATGAAGTCTGAATTTGAGAACCTTTGAGAAGACCATATCCAGAAACATGGACAACTCCAGCATTATATATATAGAACAGTCTGAAAGCAGTAAAACCTCAATTCCCTCTTTTCTGAGTTAGGCCAAGCTATCATGGGTTGTGGAGTGGCAAGGAATATGATCAAGGAATTGAGCAAGAGCCTGCTCAGCAGATTTGTTCTAACTAGGATAAGTAATATGTAGAAGTATGAGAAAAGGGAATTTTTAAAAATCAGATTTCTGTAGGACCATATGTATGAGTCATCTTGGCCATATATTCATGTCTTACAAGTGAGTCTGATTACTAGTGAACTAACTTCTCTCAGTGATAATATGAATAGTTGTGAAGAAAGGCTCCCTATGTTTTTGCTGAAGGAAAACAATTTTTAATTACTATTCTGATGATTCAATCTCAATAAATCTTTTGGTTTTAGCAAATTCCAGACACACTCCAGACTTAGAGAAATGCAACTACAAAATCTTTATGAAATAAAAACAAATTGGACCAATGTTAATTACACATAACTAGGTAATGTTAATATAACTAAATTCATATTAATACAATTAATTTGTGTGCACATCTGATGCCATATTAATCAAATTACCAAAGTGTTTTTTTTTTGCGGGGGGACAAGGAATAATAATAAAATATATCTGGAAGAATAAGAAGAAAATACTCTTTGGGGAAATAATGAAGGAGGCAGAAGGACTGTATCACATCTCAAGTTATTCTATAAAGCAGGAAACCAAAAAATTGGTATTATTTACAATTTTAAAACACATTAATTAATGGAATGGAATAGCTAATTAAGACACAGAAGCAATCTATCCTTGTAGCACTGGAAAGATTGGGAAGTTGCTTGGTATACTACATTAAATTTCAAGCAATAATTTATACCATACTCAATAATAAGCTTCAAATGGATGCATGGAATAAATATTAAATGGTCATATCATTTAAAAATATGGAAAAGGAGAAGGAAAAGAGACATTCAAATTTCATCAGAATTAATTACTTGGGAAAATTTTTTTAATATGGTATCATTTTGTCACAGTCGTCTGTGTGTGAGTGAGTGTGTGTGTGTGTGTGTGTGTGTGTGTGTGTGATTTAGAATCTTAGCCTTTCACCAGTTTGAACTAGTTTGACTTGCTTCCCCCCCCCTTTCTTAGTTCTGTCATTTGAATGCTGGATTTCACGATATGTAAATGGGTTTTGTTTCTCTCTTTATTCTGTTACTTATAATTCTGTTACTTATAAATATGAAAAGTTAACTATGTGGAAAAGTTGTAGCCCATGAAGAGTACACTTCAATGATTATTAGACATATTGTAGCAGTTGTTGATATGGAAAAGTCAATAGCCTCTAGGATCATTCAATCTCAAAATTAAAAGAAAAAGAAAGGATTAATCATACTGAAGAGAAAAGGAAAGTGGGACTGAAAATGAATAACTTCAAGAAGAGATAAACTATTGTTAAATAGAGGACTAATCAATCTTCTTAAAAAAAAGCAAAGCCTTTGAGAAAGAGTTGGTGGTTGGTTGTTATTGATCCTTATTCAGTGTAAGAGCATAGCTTTTCTTGAAGTTGGAAGAATAATAGTTTTGTTTTGTTTTGTTTTAAATAGCTTCTAATCACTGCCATGAAGAAATAATTCTTGGCCTAGACAATACAATGACTTGAAAATTGAAGAATGGGAAAAAATATTTTTGCTGATGATACTTACTTTTTCAGGCAAAGTTATAACAAAATAATGGGCAGATATCAAGACAACCCTATAAAACATGATTATATGGATCAGAGTGTGACATATGTATTCAATTGTTTAAATCTTGCAGTGAGCTGGGGAATTTTAATGAGAGGTATGATGAAATAATGAATAGCAGAATTACTGTCAAATTACAGAAATCAAATCACTAAAATTATTATGCCCCATTATTCAGCTTTCTCAAAGCAAAATACAATGATTTCCTTCTGCTCATGATTATGTTGTATTGACTAAAGACCCTTCAATATTCATTATGCCTTCTTCTGGATCAATAATTCTCAAGTTGTGTTTTTGTACCATGGATGTCTTTGGCAATCTGATGAAGTTTGCATACCATTTTTTGAATATTTTTTGACCTCTTAAAATAAAATAGAATTGGGAGGGGCAGCTGGGTAGCTTAGTGGATTGAGAGTCAGGCCTAGAGATGGGAGGTCCAAGGTTCAAATCCAGCCTCAGACACTTCCCAGCTTTGTGACCCTGGGCAAGTCACTTCACCCCCATTGCCCACCCTTACCACTCTTCCACCTAGGAGCCAATACACAGAAGTTAAGGGTTTAAAAATGTAAAAAGATGAAATAAAATAAAATAGAATTAGGAAAAATTTGTCATATTGAAACAGATTTTAAAATATTTTAAGAAATAAAATATTTTTTAAATTATTTAAGAAATGAAATATTAAATTATTTGTGAATACAAGATTAAGAAAATCTGTCTTTCTTTAAATGAGATGCTGCATCTCACATTTTCAGATACTTTCATAAATAAATAAATAAATAAGATTTGCAACATTTGATTTTTCTTTAATTACTATAATGATTCTTGTATGAAAATGAGGAAGTGTAATAATCAGAGAAAGAAGTATTCAAGTAAACCGTGTTTTTGAGTGAGAAATTAAGCAAGGAATACAAACATACAAATATAAAAATAAGTAGGGATGTCAACAATGGTCACATAAGTAGCAACAAAACACATGCAAGGAAGAGCAAGCGATTGAGTGAACTGTATAAATCCTAGACAAAAAGACCACACTTTCTCCTTAGAGATCAATGATCTTTAATATGGATCCCAGATTGCCTGCAATGACATTCTATTCTTCCCAATCTGCTTCTCTGATCCAGAATATTAATTCAGTTTCAATTCCCTAACATGAAATCTCTCTCTCTCTCTCTCTCTCTCTCTCTCTCTCTCTCTCTCTCTCTCTCTCTCT